>NC_030430.2:25275226-25297726 GCF_001660625.3 Ictalurus punctatus
TTGGTTGCAGTTATTGCTCATAAAAAGGTACCACAACCAGATTTGAAGTCTGTATTTTCAACCAGCTGTTATTTTAATTTAATTGTACATTTTTTAGTCGCAATGTAATGATTTTATAACTTGATTGTTATAATGATGTTACAATGTAATGATTTTATAACTTTATGGACTGATAATATTCATTGTGGTATTATGGATATCTTTAAAAAGAAATGCAAATTCACGTCATACCTGTCCAACTGTCTGTCTGTCTGTCCAACTGTCTGTCTGTCCGTCTGTCCAACTGTCCGTCTGTCTGCCCAGCTATCCGTCTGTCTTTCTGTCTGTCCCACTGTCTGTCTGTCTGCCTGCCTGTCTACTTCTTTTCTGTCAATCTGTCTGTCTGTCTGTCTACCTGTCTGTCTGAATGTCTTTCTGTTTGTATGTCTCTCTGTTTGTCTACCTGTCTGTCTGCCTTTTTGTCTACCTGTCTTTCTGTCCCTCTGTCTGTCTGCCTGCCTACTTGTTTTCTGTCTACCTGTCTGTCTGTCCATCTGTCTGTCTACCTGTCTGTCTGTCTTTCTGTTTGTCTGTCTGCCTGTCTGTCTCAATCTGTTTATCTACCTGTCTGTCTCTCTGTTTGTTTGCCTGTCTGTCTGCACTATTAGATCATTTAGAACCTTTAAACATTCTTCACCTCCTCTGAGGGAACCCTTTATAAACCAGAAAGAGCTCCAAACAGATCCCTGTCAGAAGACTCAGAACCTTTAATACATCTTTTCGGTGTAAACATTTATTCGTAATCCAGCACCTGGTGTGTACAATGATAAAGAGCTGTGCATGTCAGAGAAGGGGCGGAGTTAACACTCGTACTGTTATGGTGTAATAAACTGGAACTGAAACTTTTTTTGTCTTTTGTTTTGGGTTTAGAAAAAAAATGAACGGCTTTCTACGGTGACATGGATGGATTTGGCTTGCTTTCAGTAATCGCAAACAACAACAACAACAACAACAACAAAGACAAGCCCCGCCCCTCCCCCAGATATAACCATTCATACGTTTTTTTAAAAAAAATGATTTATTACGGAATTGTAAGCGGGAAGCTGACGTTCCCCACGTAGTTCTCAGTCTCGAGTTCTTCCGAACATCCAGTGTGACCTCGAACATGATTTTGACTCGCAGACTGACGCCATGACCGTGCATCTCTGAGAAATCTCCACAATAGAATGACTTCTAAGAATAATGATGATGAAACAATTCAAGTGTGACACGGGGCTAGTGCGGACATTTAACACCGGCTTTATTTCTACAAACCTCGTTTCTAATCTCTTTTGAATATCCAACAACGTAGTTCTTCCACCTTTTTTTTTTTTTTTTACTCTTCATCCTTCAGTCTCACAGTCTGGTTGAGAGATGAGAGACATCGAGACTGATGTACGATGCGAGCTCCAGAAGAAAAACAAATGACAACAGCAACAAAAAAAAAAATGATTGAAAGAACATCCTGGAGCTGAAAAAACCTGAAATGTGGAACGTTACTCTTAGCTACTGACAATGATTCGTTAGCGAAATCCTGAAAGAAATGATGTGACTCATTTCTAGCTCTGCTAGAAATTATTTAATTTAATTTAATTCTTATAAAAAAAACTCTGTCCAAAATAAAATTCTACAAAAAACTTTTATTTTCCCCCCAATGCATTATATATATATATAAAAAAGATCTAATCAGTAATCTGTTTCTTTATTTCCATTCTGTACTTCAAAACGATTCATGAGTCACGATTCATGATTCATGACTCGTGATTCATCTTAACCTTAAAGTGTGGATGTACACTCTTAGAAATAAATGTAAAAAAAGGTTCTTTGAAGGTTCTTTAAGATTTCGCTGAGTCTTTAAGGTTCTTCGCTGCTTCCTTAAAGGGTGTGATCAGTAAACACTCTGTTTCTACATAGAACCTTTAAAAATTTCCACCGGAGGACCAACTGAAGAACGTTTCTGGTGTGTCTCTGGACCGTGTATCTCGATCTTCATCATCACCTACTCCTTGGCGAGCGTTGAGGAACACTAGGGGGTGCCAGAACCTCGTACGCTTCTCCACGGCAGGTGCGTGAGATAGACGTCGGGGAGGTTGATTTACTGCGCTTGCAGCTGATTTGACCCCGCGGATCGTTCCTTCTCCTCCGGGTGGAGATTATTACTGGAGCTGCTGTACGTCGGAACGGTTCCAGGTTTCATTCAGCACATTGTTGTTAATTAGCGGAGGATTTTTCTGCTCATTTGCCAGTATTTTAAACCGTTTAAACCTTGTGTCTGGATTATATATTAGTACGTAAGTTTAACTAATACCTAATAATTGAACAAACAAACAAATAAATAAATGAATACATATAAATACACCCTAGGACAAAATAAAAGAGCCTGAAATGTGCTGTTTTTTTCGTTGTTGTTGCTAGAAATACAAATTCAAGATTACTTACAAAAAGTACTGCTCCAAACTTTATATATATATATCTATATCTATCTATCTATCTATACATATATAAATCACAGCTTCTCAACATCCTGTATATCACCTGTGACTCGATTTGTATTGAATTCTAACTAAACTGAACAACATCGTCAACGTTACACAACGTCCTTGTGTAAAACCTGCCGCAAATTATCGCTAAGACGTCGTTATTAAAAAAACTAAAATACCAACGGAGCGTGATTCCGTATACGCTTATGTTCTAAACGGCATTGATTTGTATCTTTGGGTTAATTTTTTATTCATTGCTTAACAAAAAAAAAAAACCCCAAAAAAACGTGAAATTTAACGCTTCTGTTCTGTCTTCTTTTCTTCTTCAGTATGCTGAACACTTTTGGTGAGATTTTGAGGATTTGGCAACCTTTTTAAGTGCATTATTTGTTGAATTAAGAGCACAAGACCCTTCTTGATGGGTGTGATTGAAATTTGTAGTTGTAGACATTTCTATACACAAACCGATGCTGTAACAGATTATAAACACACCAAGCTCAGCCATTGGCTCATGCATTCATATATATATATATATATATATATATATATATATATATATATATATATATATAAAAGCAGCGTGTGTTATCCTGTCTGTTTTATTCTGATGGAACACACACTGTAGGTGTCATTTTGGGGTGTATTTAATTTGTTGCTGAACTGTTTTATGGGAAGACTCCATGTCTGAGAGTGTGATATAGAGTGTAATATACGCTTTTAAAGCACAGCTCATGTCGGGGACGGGGAGACAAAATGGACGCCGCTGTTCACAGTCATAAGCATCATTACATGTTTTTAACGCATTGATGGGATCAATCTCTCTCTCTCTGTCTCTCTCTCTCTCTCTCTCACACACACACACACACAGCATGTATGCCACGTTATCGAGTTTTAAATGCAAGCTGAGAAGCCTCACTGTAGAAACAAGAAAATAAACCACAACGTGACACACACAGAAGGAGAGGATTGTGTGTGTGTGTGTGTGTGTGTGTGTGTTCAGGATTTGGCCCATTTATTATATGTCATGTTTCAAAGTTCTTCTTTAAAAAAAAAAAAATCTGTTAATTGCTATAATTGGCACTGGGATAAGAAAGTGGTAACAGGGTGAGGCGTTACAGTGGCACACACACACACACACACACACACACACACACACACACACACACACACTTATGCACAAACTGCTACCAGATTTCAGATAATCAATTCATAATTAAAGAAAAAAATAAATGCAGCATTATTATTATTATTGTTAATAATAATAATAATAATAATAATAATAATAATAATAATAATAATAATAATAATTAAACTAAGAAAATTCTGTGCTCCAAATCCATTTGATTAGGTATTACCAGCATTACTGATATAATTAGTGAATATTTGGGATTATTCTGGATCATGAATGTGAGATGTGTCGTAGCGGCGTGTTAATAAACGTCCCGAGGCTGCCGCTCCTTTATTTTTTTGTCCAAATCAGACCCAAATTCAGCAATATTTTCTTCTGTATTTTCCGCCTTCGTCCCCTTCGCTACTCACTCGATTCGGAAGAAAGTTAAAAAGAAAAAGATAATATGTGTATATATATATAATTATTTCTCTCACATGGAAATACGATGGCACACGTGATGATTCCTTCAACATTCATTAACACGTATTTAATGTAGTCATTGTATTTATTGATAGTATAATGCATTTATTGTATCTACTGACTGTATCAATTGTATTTAAATCATTTTATATTCTTATTGTTTATATATTTCATGCAGGTGTTAATAGTACAAAGTATTTAATCTACGAATGAATGATATTTATATCCTTAGTAATATTTTATATTCTACAGAACAGGCTAGTCACATTTCCATTAACGTCTGCTTAGTGAAATAATAATAATAATAATAATAATAATAATAATAATAATAATTATTATTATTATTATTATTATTATTATACTACAATAATCTCCTGTTAGTTTAACACCGCTGACGTTGATTGGATTTCGCCTTATCCTGTATTATTATTCGTCCGAGCGTCCGAGCGTTTCTCGGACAGTCGGGAAAGCGTGGTAATGAGACGCGATGAGAAAATGTACAGGAAGCACTTTACACGTCGTCTCCGTCACCCGTCGCTCGTGCGGCGTTTGCGTGCCGCGTCTCGGATCAATCCCAGGAGGCTGAGGGAGAAACTCGCTACAGTAAAGCCACTAAAGTAACATTTTAACGGGTTCAGAGCATCTCTTTATGTTGATTCCGTCCACCTTTTTATCTCGTTGCTGCTCCAAAATGCGGTGAGGAAAGAAGCGAGCTGGTTTTCGGCGCGTATACGATATTAAATGACACGATTAAGATAAACCCGCTTGTTTAACATGTTTACTCTCATTTCCATGGCATGCGGCGAGGCGTCACGATAAACACCGCTCGATAATTATGACCGAGCCACGATAAATACCACATTTTCAGCGAATTATATCATTGTACTGTACTCCATTTGCAACCGAGGCACCTTTAGCGTTGCTAGAACACATTTAAAGCCTTAGGAATGTGATAAAAATGCTTATTTCTCTTGTTTTACGTCTTCTGAAGCCCTATTTGCGAACATTAACGATGTAGAATATGATTATTAAATCATTTCTTTGTTACATTAATGTAATAAAGCGGTGTTTTTGAAAGCAGAAAGCGATGACTGTGTCCAGAGTCGCAGCGGGACGTGTAAAAACCTCATTCCTCCGTACAGAAGTGACACGTTTGGTTTATATTTTGACGTCGTCTCTGTGTCGCTCATTTCAGGACTTTATTAGAGCAGCGTCGGGATTCAGACGCTCTGAGAGTGTGTGTGTGTGTGTGTGTGTGATTTATCCACGCTGCTGCTCGCGGGACGAGGAAGCTGAGGAAGTGTGTGTTTGAGTAGGTTATTACTCACTCACAGGTGCCTTATTGATCACAGGGCTAATGCGCAGAGAAAAAGCTGCAGAGCGACGGCTTTGGAAATCGCATTAGAGAGATCTGCTCGGGGTTTAATAACTCAGAGGGAGTTTCTCTGTTTCGCCCGAACAGACTGACCACGAGTCGTCTGAGAGCGCGTGGAGATTTACACACCATTAATATTAACGCGACACACGTCTAGTGCCTACACTTCGGTCTGATTTGGAAAAAATTACCGTAAAATCACGAAGAGATTCACAGCCAGGTAACATCACGTGTCCAGTGCATATGCGTCCTGAAGCTCATTCGGAAAATAAATAAATAAATAAATAAATAAATAAAAATTCTTTCATACAGGTTTTCATGTCGATACGGTTAGGCCTGGTGCATAGGGTTAAAGTTTGTTCTGGAAAAATAAAAGATCAAATTAAAAAAAAAAATGATAAATGAATAAAATACAGATTTTCATGTTGATAACGCTGCTACTATGGCGTGTGGTTAAAGTTTATTCTGGGAAAAAAAAAAGGTGAAAGAATTAGAAGATTTACACACTGTCTGGTGCATGTGGTTCTAGCTTATTATTTCCCTGTCTCAGAAAATTAGCCTAAGTGTATACGGTTAAAGCTTATTGAATAAATGATTAAATAAATAAATAAATAAATAAATAAATAAATAAATAAACCAACCAACCAACCAATCAACAAATAAATAAATAAATACAGATTTACATGTGTCTAACACGAGTGTGGTTTCTTAAAGCGTTCTGAAAAAATTAAAATGAAATTAAAATGAAATAAAATGGGAGATTTAAACACCAGTAACATTATGTTCAGTGAATGTGGTCAAAAAGTTTATCCAGGGGGAAAAAAAAAAGAATTAAAATCGAAACCCTTTCTACGAGCACTGTGTCTCCTGTGTGTGGTTAAAGTTTATTCTGGAAAATAAATAAATAAATAAATAAATAATAACAAAAAGAAGAATAAAATATAACAGAGATTGACATTCCAATCACGTCACGCCTAAAGTGTTTGGTTAACGTCTATTCTGGAAATGGAAAAATAAAAATTGAATAATAAAAATAGGGATTCCCACACGGTTAGCACCGTGGGTCGTGAAAATGGATAAAGCTTATTTCGAAATTTTTAAAAATAATTATAATTTCGAAATTGTTTTGCATTCATACGTATAAAAGTATACTCATCTGTGTTCCGCCTGCTTTCATTAAACACTATGGAGTCCTCTATTTTTATTCGTGTGTGTGTGTGTGTGTGTGTGTGTGTGTGTGTGTGTGTGTGTGTGTGTGTGTGTGTGTGTGGGGCGAATTCAATGGTTAACCTTTCTTTACATTTAATTGAATGTGAGTCATCTTCCTTTTATCGCTGCGGAAAATCCCCTCACCAGAGAATAAACCTTGTGTTAAACCACAGTCCATTGCAAACAAGCAGTGGGTGTCTGACTGTTAAAGTCAGGGAAAGTGTGTGTGTGTGCGTGTGTGTGTGTGTGTGTGTGTGTGTGTGTGGGCAATACCACACTGTTTAATGGCATGCAGGCTGAAAATCTCTATTGCACTACTGTTTGTCTATCTATCTATCTATCTATCTATCTATCTATCTATCTATCTATCTATCTATCTATCTGTCTGTCTGTCCACAGCGTAAATATGATGTGTCGTTCTTTAATAAGTCTGAAGTTATGGTGTAATGATGTGACCCAGTGTTTCAGGGCAGAGAATATGGAGGACAGGAGGACTGTGGGTTGTGGGTCTGGTGCATTGCACAGACCAAACACTATCACATCAAACTGAAAATGTCATACTTTATTATGTACAGAAGACAAATTGGAGGAAAAAGCCAAAAATAAAGGTATAAAGCTGTCTGACCGTACACTAGTGTCACAGATCTATGGGCATGTCACTTCGCTATGAAGACCACACGAAGACCTACAGCAAAATAACTCCAACCACAGTTAGTAAGTGTTTCCACATCGTTTCCTTTTCCCGAGAGCTGATTTTAATTTAAATGGACCTTAAACAAACTTCTGGTTAACGTTAAGTTCATGAGCTCATGTGAAAGTGAAAATTAGCTCATCTGAAAGTTACCCAGAGCAACAAAAGGTTTTAGCCGCACTCTAAAAGAGTTTGCTGTTACGGTAGTTTAAACAAAATGACTGGGCCAGACCACCAGCGTCGGTCACCGTTACTCACAGGATACACACCCACGTCTTCTTAACACATCTCAAATATCAGTCGCAAAATCCCCTGTTTTGTTTCTGTCCAGCTTTCAGAGTCTGGTTTCCCGTTATTCATCGCTCATTCTCCACGCTGGGTAAGGTTCTATCTGCTTAGAGTTCCCCACATTTCCTGCCATTCAGCCCGTAAACAAGCCTGCGTACTGCTAGCAGAGTTCAGTGGTTCTCCATCTGAACTCCATGGTACACGTAGAAGCTCGTATTATGGATCGTGAACGGGTTAGCCTGAGCCACAAGCTGCCGGTGCTCTCATCAGGTGAAGAAACACATGTAGATGCATGCTGTCCGAGCAGTGGGAATTGGAAACCTTTTAACTGCAGGCATCAGAACAATAAGCCCAATCTACCCTTCAGTGGGGGAGCTGATTGACCCCTGGGACACCTAGGCCAGGATGTGGGACAGTCCTCCACCAGTCTGGTTTATGCACAATGTGAAGTCTGGTTAGTGCAATCCACTCTGCTGGGAATGTGCAATCAACCCTACAAAATCCGCCGCCAATAAAGCCCTGGGTAAGAGTGTACGGGTTTCAGAATGACAAAATCAGCACACCAAATTGATCGTGCATGTGACCATTCATACACTCAGGTCCCTAACAGGTGACTAATTGACCCCTGTCCATCTTTTGGGGTTAGCCCTAATCAGTGCCACCCACAGACCATGGTGTTAAAAGGTGAGGGCTGGCAACGGGATGGTTTTCATCAGAAAAAAATGTCCGTGGGGCAGCACCTACATCAGGGCTCCGACAAAGTTCTTCCTCGGACCCTTGGGGTATAAGAGGTACAGTGCGAAACAAGGGTTCTACTTTAGATACATTATAAGAAGAAATTTAAGAGGGATGAACAGGTTCCTTAAGACCCTTCAGCAACTAAGTAGAACACTGGGATGGATTTGATGGTGTGCAGAACACTGGGATGGATGGCTTTCTCCCCAAACACATCCCTCGTACCATCAGCCAGGTCACCTGTTCCTGTGGGTTTGGCCCCTCTGTATGAATCCCCAACTGAGAACTGCGACCCAGCACTTCTGAATGCAGCTAGTACTCGTGTACATTGCTAGGTGGACACTTTTCCATGCATGGCGCATTGGCGAGTCTATGCTAAAGGTGTACATGGGCGCCATCTCATCATAGCATCATAGCATCATGCATCATAGCACTTTGGATGACATCTCCCTGGTGTATGACGACCTTTATAAGGGGCTTTGCACCATCGTCCACCGTGTTTCACTAATAATCTGGCATAGGATCTTGGTCTCGTGCTGGAATGCTTTAAAAACCCCTCTTTAGGAGCCTTTACAACAGAAACGAATGTCTCTGAGAACCCTTTTTTAAAAAAAACAAACAAACTAGCGATTACTTCAGAAAAAAAGAATGAGAGAACGTCATACTCGGTAGCCGATGACTCTGGAGTGATCTTATGGTAGTTAGATTGTGAACTGAGATTTTGCCCCAAGATCCTATCGCCTAATTGGTAAATGAATTGCGCGACCTTCCAGGCTACAGAGCATTAAACGGCACCGACGTAACTTAGGAAATGTAACATGACTTCATAAAGTAAAGAAGGATGTGAAATCTCTTTCACGCATCTAACGACATCCTGTGTACTTTCCCCTCGACAATTCCCACACATGAGGGACTTTGGTGTGGTCTTGCAGGTTGTGGTTTCTTTCTGGAACTTTCCCTAAGAAGCCTTTTCAGCTTTGTACCACCAAAGCACCAAGCTTTAAACTGGCCATAATGTATTAACCTAGTCAGCGTGAATAATTGGCTTATTTCGAATGATATAATTATCACAAATTTTAAAGGAACTCATCCCAGCGGTGAAGTGTTTCTTTCCCAAATGGAAAGAACACGAAGTAAATCAACGGCGCCTATGTTTTTGGGTTTCAGAGCGTGCCCGTTTCTCCATTTGTGAAATGTATACGTGAGGTGCGAGGGAGGAAAAACAGACGAAGAGGGGAAAGTAAAAATATCAGCAGAAAGCTTGTTTTTCTGTGGTGTAGCGCGTCTATTTAAAGTGGGTAGGAAAGCAGGAAAAAAAAAAAAAAAAAAGAAGTCGGGGTGGCGGGGGGGGGGGGTCTGTGGGTAGCGAGATAGAGAAAAGGATAATGAGGAAGGGAGGGATGGTGGTCTTTTTTTTCAGGGTAGAGAGAGAGAAGGGGGGGGGGGGGGGGTTGGTGGAGCTTTGATGGGGGTGTGTTTTTGCTGTGTGTTGCGGAGAAGGCGTGTGAATCTGAGGTATTAATCTTCCTTGTCAGAGAAGCCCAGATGGAGCGAGGCTAGCTCGAAGCACAAAGCTGGACTCAGCAGTCTTGTTGGGCACAGGGAGCGAGGGATGAAAGAGAGCCGGAGCGAAGGATGAGTGAGGGCATCGTGAGTCTGGCGTCTCGGGAACGGAGGGCAAAGCGGAGCAAATTAGCTAATGAAATTAGCAGGACGGGCCCAAGTGCGCAAAGCCCAATCGTCTTAATTAGTAAGATGCCCTGTAGCCCTTTATGTCTTCAATACACACTCACGTACGCATATTTACAGCTTAAGCATTATTAAGACAATCTGGCAACCATGCCAGGCAGCTGATCACTGAGCCTCTGCCAACCAGCATGTTTTCCTCACACCTCTGGGGTTAGGGGTTTGATTCCCGCCTCCACCCTGTGTGTGCGCAGAGTTTGCATGTTCTCCAAGTACTTCAGGGGTTTCCTCTGGGTATTCTGGTTTCCTCCCCCAGTCTGAAGACATGCATTGTGGGCTGATTGACTGGCATGTCTAAATTGTCCGTAGTGTGTGAATAGGTGTGCGATTGTGCCTTGCGATGTGTTGGCACCCCGTCCAAGGTGTCTCCTGGCTTGTCCCCTGGGATAGGCTCCAGGCTCCCCATGTACAGAAAATAGATGGATAGATGGATGGATGGATGCTGCCTACATGACACTTGTTTATTTTCTACTGCAAAAGTGACATCAACATTTACACAGGGAAAGTCCCTCGTGTTCAGAGTCGGGTTTCTCAGCAGAACCCCGGTGACGTGTAGGGCCTTGTGAACCAGCACCGTAATGTACAGCTCACACAATAATGACTCATGACCAGAAGAGAGCCTTTACGTCAATTTCTACAAGTTTTTCCTCATCAGTAGATTGACGATAGACGGCTCTGTAAATAGTCATCACTGAGGCCAGTGAAATAAAGTTTGGTGTAACTATGGTGATGAAGATAATATTTATCTTGGCGGTAGCTTTGGAGGCAGAAAATATTCTCTTCACCGTCCTCCATGTCCTGCATGTCCTCCATGTCCTGCCTGTCCTGCCTGTCCTCCATATCCTCCATGTGCTCCCTGTCCTCCCTGTCCTCCCTGTCCTCCCTGTCCTCCCTGTCCTCCATGTCCTCCCTGTCCTGCTGTCCTCCCTGTCCTCCATGTCCTCCCTGTCCTGCTGTCCTCCATATCCTCAATGTGCTCCCTGTCCTCCATGTCCTACCTGTCCTCCATGTCCTCCCTGTCCTGCCTGTCCTCCATATCCTCCATATGCTCCCTGTTCTCCATGTCCTCCCTGTCCTGCCTGTCCTCCATATCCTCCATGTCCTCCCTGTCCTCCATATCCTCCCTGTCCTCCATATCCTCCATGTCCTCCCTGTCCTCCATATCCCCCATGTCCTCCATGTCCTCCATGTCCTCCATATCCCCCATGTCCCCCATGTCCTCCCTGTCCTTCATGTCCTCCATATCCTCCATGTCCTCCCTGTCCTCCATGTCCTCCCTGTCCTCCATATCCTCCATGTCCTACCTGTCCCACCTGTCCTCCATGTCCTCCATATCCCCCACGTCCTCCCTGTCCTCCATATCCTCCATGTCCTACCTGTCCCACCTGTCCCCCATGTCCTCCATGTCCTCCATGTCCTCCATATCCCCCATGTCCCCCATGTCCTCCCTGTCCTTCATGTCCTCCATATCCTCCATGTCCTCCCTGTCCTCCATATCCTCCATGTCCTACCTGTCCCACCTGTCCTCCATGTCCTCCATATCCCCCACGTCCTCCCTGTCCTCCATGTCCTCCCTGTCCTCCCTGTCCTCCATGTGCTAGAGGTTTGTAGCTCTCCTTCTGCCCCGTGTCCCACGTCGACGTCGCAACCGCAATCAAACTGAATAAACTGCACCTTTAAGGCTTCGTGCTTTACATACAGTAGATTCCGGACTTCGTGATCTGCATCTCGCTGATGCTGGACATTCTTTCGTATTAAAGTCTGATCTCGGCAGGGGAACGGGAGCTTTTCGTGTTTGTTTGGAACTGCAGAAAAAGCAGCCAAACTTGTACTGCGCTGCAAAATACAAGAGGCCAAGCTGCTTGTGCATATGGCGAGGTTCAGCGGCGTAATCACTCATCTTTACGTGGATGTGTGCGTTGGCGGACACCTGTAGAGCGAGCCGTAGGTGAAGAGCTACGCTACGGCGTACGGGACCATTTAACACAACATAAAAGAGTTGTGCTAAGTCGATCATTTCTTAAACCTCCCCTAAAGTCATACAGTTTTAGACGTAGGTACGGACAGTCGTTCTAAAGTTTACAGTAGGTCGTAGTTTTCATATATTATCATTTATTATAATCCTCCAAAACTCTTCTCACTGCCGGTTCTGTCACGGCAGAACGAATCAAAATGGAGGAAAAATAAACATCTCTCAGAAAAAAAAAAAACAAACACTTAAAAGGATTATTTCTTCCCCCCCACAAAAAAAACCACTCCACAGCTTGCTGCATCTGAAGATTGCTTTTAACTTCTCCAAGCGACAGTTTCAAAAACTGATCCTGTCTCAAAAGAAAGAAAAAGAATTTACCCCGCGGTGCTGTCGAATTCTTGACTATGATTGGTCAGAAGGTGACGAAGTACCGCATCAGTTATTTAAAAAATATTTTTCCTTCAGAGCAGTCCCCCCTAGACTTTTCTAGACTACCACTAGCTAGAAAGGTATTCTAGAGATACTTCTCAAAATGTTAACAATTGTTGAAGTTTAAAAAAAAAAAAAACGACCGACGTATAGAAGGAGGAAAAAAAAAGAAGGCCGTTGTGACTTTATACACTCTCTCACGATTCCGACTCCCCCCCCTCCCCCAATTTATTTCCATTTAAATATCCAAGAATTCTTACAAATATCAAGCGTCTGTAGTGCGTTTACAGTATACGCGTTTAGGTTGCCTGTAGTTCGTCTCTAGTGGGCGTGGCCTGTCTACGGTTTGAGATGGGAAACAGAAGTAGCTTCTAAATCCAACTGAGTGAATTAAAATGTCGCACCAAATCGGTGTGTTCTTTATTTATTTATTTATTTATTTATTTATTTATTTATTTAAATCGACGTGTTACGTGCTTGGCTCCAAGCTAGCTTTGTTCCTGGAACATGTTAGGAGACCGAGCTAACAGAGAAAAACACCGACGATCTCTGCTTCTTCCTCGCCGGCTTTATTTTTCTCCGTGGCGTTTCTGTACGCATGTAATTGGAGGTCGCGTATGACAAAAAGAAAAGCTCTCGTCGTGCTTGACTAACCCGACAGCCTCAACGTTTAAAAATGATTTCGGTTAAAAGCCTCGGCCTGTTTCGCGACAGAGTGCGGGGACAAATGAGACCGTTTAAACACGCGTGTGCCGCCGTGTCGGCTCCTGCCGTGAGTTTTATACGGCCGTGCTTATTACCGCGCTACTTATCTAATCCGAAAGGTCATGGGTTCACGTGTGTCGCTCGCGTGAATTCATTTGCGTTCGTGCAATTCATTTGCGTGACATTTGCCGTAGACGCTGATACTCGTTTCCCCCGTGGTAATAGCCTTCCTCTTGCTCTTTCTGTATATGATGCATGACCGTTTACATTTAAACGTAACTCATATATGCAGGTAATATCTTTAGTAATAAATGTAAAGGATGGAAAAAAAAGAAATAGTGACACTAGGTCCTTTAAAAGCGGAGGCCTTTTGCTCTCACCGTTTCTTTGGCAAATTATTCGGCTAAAAACTGTTAAACGTTTACGCGAAAAAATTTAGAAGACCAATTCTTTTGACTTGTTTTAGTCTCAAAACTTGAAACGTCTTTGAATTGAACTGAGCTGAAATCACATGCATCTGGTCTAAAAGAGAACATCTTTCTTTTGTGAACCACCGCAGTGAACGTTCCGCCCGTGTACAAGTAGCCCGAGAATCCAAGATGGCCGACAGAGTTCATTTACATATTCTAGCTCATCTACATACCGTAGCTAGCTAACGTTCCTCCGTCTTATTTTACTTGGCCATCGTGTTTGCAGGATTGATCTTGATCCTGATTGGTCAGAACGTTTATATTAACGCGCCCATTCTAATATGCTATCGTTTCCATAGTAACAACTCCTTTACAGGGATTTGTATGATGGATGGGCCACATATATATATATATATATAAATATAAATGTGTGTAATTCTCCATCGATATCGTGGAATGTGTTTTATTTTTAAACTTTTTGGGAGTCTCCAGTGTCAGAGTTACAGCTTTTCTGACGTCTTCACGACAGCGGAGTTTTACGCTTAACTATGCAACTATAAACAGACAAAAAGTACATGCAGTTATTGTAATAAATAAAAGATTATTGGCAAGTTGCTGAGGAATAAAAGGAATAAAACACTTCAGGATGTGTGCTGTTATATTAAAATAATCACCTCTGCGTGGCATCATTGATATTCATATTTTCCAATAAATGCATGATACACGCAGTGTTTTATTCCTCACATAAAATTAACCCTTAACTGCATGGTGTTGCCATACGGCAACAATTAAACAATTTAATTAAAACTACTATTTAATTAAAACAATTTAATTAAATTTAATTAAAACTACTAACAATTTAATTAAAACTACTATTTCCCTATGTAACTGTCCAAAAGAGGTCTTTTTAACCTTGACGTAACAAAAAAAAAAAGCCATGTCACATGACCAGGAAGTGACGTTTGCACTTCCTTTTTCTGCAGTCACATGACATAGTGAAGGCCATCATCGGAGGCGCTCTCAAAATCTGATCCATTTTTATTTATTTATTTATTTTTTTTAATATTTAGGCAAAACTACTTAAAGAGAAAAAAATGTAAACACTATCTGAGATTAGTTAACAGTTGTTTTGGGTCATTTGAACACGTTTATATACGTTGAGTATTCTATTAAATGGTAAACTGTAATTGTTGCCCTACGGCAACAAAATGTGATAATGGAACGGTAGTAAAGTGTGTGTGTGTGTGTGTGTGTGTTCATGAACTGAAACTGACCTACAGGGCAAAAAAGACACCCGGCTTCTCTAATAGTACGTGTACATTTTTTTTCCCTTCATGTTTAAAGTAGGAAAAACGGTTATACTTTCAGACATTTTGCAACCGCACTTTATTTTCTAACGTTTATGTTTCAAGAGAAAGAATGAAGAAGACACTTCGCACTTGGGTCAGATTTCCGTAAGTATTTTGAATCAGTAAATCCGTCTACATACTTCTTACATTCTGTAATTCCTTTCTAGAAGATCTAACCTTTACATCCTTACTAGGTGGCAAAAAAAACCCCTAATAACTTAAACTAAGAATAATCTGGAAAATTGGAATTTTATTCACGTACAGTTTGTGTTATTTCTGACTATATGATACTTTCCACAATTGCATTATATATATATATATATATATATATATATATATATATATATATATATATATATATATATATATATATATATATACCCTAAATTTTCCATCTGGGGATTAATCTTATATATATATATATATATATATATATATATACCCTAAATTTTCCATCTGGAGATTAATCTTATATATATATATATATATATATATATATATACCCTAAATTTTCCATCTGGGGATTGATCTTATATATATATATATATATATATATATATATATATATATATATATATATATATATATATATATACCCTAAATTTTCCATCTGGAGATTAATCTTATATATATATATATATATATATATATATATATATATATATATATATATATATATATATATATATATATATATATATATACCCTAAATTTTCCATCTGGAGATTAATCTTATATATATATATATATATATATATATATATATATATATATATATATATATATATATATATATATATATATATATATATATATACCCTAAATTTTCCATCTGGAGATTAATCTTATATATATATATATATATATATATATATATATATACACCCTAAATTTTCCATCTGGGGATTGATCTTATATATATATATATATATATATATATATATATATATATATATATATATATATATATATATATATATATATATATATATATATATATATATATTACAATAACTAATTCAAGTAATAAAAATCCATTTAAAAGCCCTTTTTTACTGTACTATATCATGCAGTTGAGGAATAACTGCACACGATGAAGAGAGCAGCTTTTGTATCTCATGCAAGAATTTCTCAAAGAGATAAAACGATGAAATTCGAATGAATCCAGACCTTTTTAATTCACATTTAATTCGTCGGGCTTCGTCACCCTCTTTTTTTGTTCTCTCCGTGTTTTTCTCCGTCTCCCTTCGATCCGGTGTAAATTAATTGCTCATCATACGGGACGCGACACACTATTAGTCTCAATCCTGATAATAGTGTGTGTGGCTGCATCTGCCAAATGATTCGTGTTTACACGCGCCATCCCTGGAGGGGCGTTTGTCACAACGCGACTTCTTACATTTCAATAATGTGCCTGCTCCTGGGATACACACACACACACACACACACACACACACACACACACACACACCTACACACACACACAAAATCTGAGTAGCCTGAATTCCCAGACACACGGCAGTGCTACAGACGGCTTCACCACTGGACCTCCGGAAACAAGCTGAGCAGGACACACACACACACACACACACACACACACACACACACACACACACACACACACACACACACACAGTTACTTCGAGTGTGAAGCAGCTTGTTATTCAGTATGCAGTAGTAAGCTGGGTTAGTGTGAGAGGCAGGGTTAGTGCTTTAAAATACTTAATACTGTGTACATTTTTAAGCTTTTTTTTCTTTCTAACTCGTCGAATATTTCAGAAGGGAATGGATTAGCCGTGTGGAGGAATACCAGGAATTTAAATAAAAGGATAAAAAAATAATTATACCTACAAATAAAGATATGACAAAAGCATGCAATGAGTTTATGAGCCTCGACTGATGACGTTCAGGTTTAAACGCTCTCCTATATTCTTCCTCATCAACGTTAAGCATCTGGTTTTTTTTGGAACAAAATATATTTGTATATTGGCAATACGCAAATGATACACAGTTCAGCACTGTGATGCTAAGTGTTTATTGGAGTCTGACTTTAAAACTATATATATATATATATATATATATATATATATTATTTCCATTGGGATTTGCCTTGAGAACAGCAGATAGTCTAGAAAGGAAAAGAATTCAGGATCCAGATCATGATTTATGTTAAATTACGGTCATTTGGAAGAGATCTTAGAGATCAATCACATTATTGGTTGTATTTATGATTTGGGACACGTCCATGGCGGTAAGGCGTTTAAGATGGTGGTCATGTGACCTGTAGTGAATAGCGTGTGGTTCTATATTCTGTGACTTGAGTATTTACACGGATAGATCTATTGCACGTATTCAGACTTCACCTCCGCTGGAACTGAAGTCGGTTTTCTTGGTTTCTAAAGATGAAAACAACGTTTTTTTTTTTTTTTTTCTTTCCGGTCAAATGCATCGTGATGTAGCATAAAAGCAAGACACCATTTAGAAAGAAACAAATCAAAAGATAATAGTATGATGATATAAATGAGATGGAGTGTACAGGAGTATATCACCAGTATATGGACTGCTGGATTTAATTGTCGTATACAAGCATACGCTACGTTATTTTTTATTTTTTTTACATTGTATTTACATTTAGATGCAGGATTATATAAAAAAAAAAATGGATTAAAGTTTAAAAAAAAAAATAAAAAGCACCAACTTGTATTTTTTTTTCTATTGACAAGAACAATTCTATTTATTTATTTATTTATTTATCTATTTTTTTTTTACCTACAATAAGTTGACACCTTTTTTTTTTTATTTATTTATTTTTAAATTTGATCCCAGGATGAATTTTTTTTTAAACATCAGGTTAAAAAAAAAAATTTAATAATATCATTGAAATTTTTTTATTTTTAAATAGTTAAGACATCTGAATCGAGAAAACAGCGTGAGCCGTGGTTTCCCATGCGCCCGTGAAAGCACTTTCTATAAATGTGACTATAAATAAATGAACTATACAGTTTTCCAGTAGATAGAAAGCAAAAAAAATGAAGTCATTTGTTTGATGTCTTTCATTTAAAAATGCACCAAAAATGACGAGTTGGTAATTATGCGGCTTTTTTTTATGTGCGTTTTTGCTGAGATGTGTAAGGAAGCTTGGAATTGTCTTGTCGTACCGAACGTTATTTATATACAGAAAGAAAGAAAGAAAAAAGGACGAGTTTGCAATGAGAACAAATGTCTAGAATCTTAAAATTATTTAATATTTAATAAAAAATTTCATTCAATTGAATACATGCAAGATATTTCACAAGCAGGCTTTTTCGTGTAATCTCTCTCTCTCTCTCTCTCTCTCTCTCTCTCTCGCTCTCGTCTATCCTCTTATCATCTAAGAAACAAATTTAACATTCCGTGCAACTTTTTTTGGTCACTCTTGAGCGTTTATTTGTTTATTTTTGCTTCTGCTGATGTACATGCCCATAAAAACAGACGTAGAGAAAGAACGTCCGCTCCTGCGCTGTAACGGACGAGGCCTGCGAGATGGATAGCGCGCACACACACGGTGAGATTTGCATGAAGCTCTGTGGAACAGACCTGCCACATCTTCCTTCCACACAATCTCTCAAAACTGTCTCGGTCTCGGGCTGGAAGGAGGGAAGGAGGCTGGAGGACGCTTCATTTTACTCTGAGCCGTCTTCCCTTCCCTTTCTCCCCGGTTCATCCTGAACCTGAATCCTGCGTCTCGTCCCCATTAATCACGCCACACTAATTAACAGCCTGCGTGAGCGTGTGTGTGTGTGTGAGTGTGAGTGTGTGTGTGTGTGTGTTCTTGATCATCCCTGAGCTCCGAGAGCGCAGCTGGGCCGAGCCGAGGGACCCGTCCGATCCAGAAGAATAAAAAAAAATGCAATAAAATGAGAAGTGGACTGAGGATTTAATTAATAAGGGAAGTAATAAAAACGGGTTAGCGTCCCACAGGGTTCTCTCTCAGGCCCGCTTCTGTTTTCCTCTTATATCCATTTTGCGTAAAAATATCGAGGATGATTTAAAAACGCATGAATGAGACCTGGGTCTAAGGTTTGAGCTCAAATCAACGTTGGTGAGCTCGAGCCATTTATTTATTTATTCATTTATTTATTTTTTAATACAGACAACGATAAACAATTTTTTTGGTGTGTATTTTTTTCTTCTTCTTCTTTTTCCAGTCAGACAAAAATATCGGAAGTATTGAGGATTTGGATTAGGTGGCTGGACTTCTCTTCCCGCCCATGACACCATCTGTTGGCACAGTGTGTCCACCGGCCTGGCTTCCACCACACGCACACACACACACACACACGCGCACACACACACTAACATCCAGCTTTTCCACCGCACAGCATGGAGGAATCATACACTTCATTCATCTCCCTGCAGGTGGCGCAACGATAACGATGCCACGTGGTGAAGTGTTCCGAAACAACAACCGTGTTTATTTAACCTTTACGGAAGGAGCCTCCAGTCCCGGAGGTGGCGCTGTAACGTTAAGATTTCCGGCATCGTTTAAAGACAGAAAGAGAGGCTCGTGAGGCAGCGAATGTTTAATACCGTAGCTGCTTTATAAGTGTCATTTATTTCGCAGATAACATTAAACAACTATAAATGGATAAAAAGTACGACTTGCCGCTCTTTAATAAATAAAGCTTTATAATGAGAATCCTTAGAGTTGAAGTGTTGCGTTATAAATCATAAGGATTAATGTATTATAATATAGGTATAGGTTCAAATACAGTGTATACAGTGTTTTTAATCCCTTTTTTTTTTTATACCAAACGCAGTTGTTGTTTGTTTGTTTGTTTGTTTGTTTGTTGTTTGTTGTTGGACTCAAAGTGTGATTTTCTTTTACATACCTGATTTTTTTCAGTACTTGTGCTTTCATTACGGTGGATGCTGATGCAGCTCAGAGGGGAACTGAACTCCGACCACTTCCTGCGGAGCTGCTGACACTTTCACCCCGCGGCCACGACCTCATCACGGCCCGCTTGACCTGGTGTGTGTGTGTGTGTGTGTGTGTGTGAGAGAGAGAGAGAGAGAGAGAGTGTGAGAGAGTTTCAGTCTTTCAGACAGGGTTCGTGACTGGAGTCACTGATCCATCAAAACACCTTTAAGAACAAAACGATCCTTTCGATTTATTATTTTTTTTCTAATCAAATATAGAACAGGACTAGTTGGGTCCATAAGTATTTGGACAGGAAGCGTTTTTGTAACTTTGCCTCTGCACACTATCGCAATGGATTTGAAAGGAAGCAATCAAGACGCGACTGAGGTCTAGACGTTCAGCTTTGATTAAAAAAAACAAAAACAAAACATATCGCATTTCAACCGTTTAGGAACTACAGCCGTTTTATTCATTTTTACAGGCTCAAAAGTATTTGGACAAACCGATATAATCGTAAATATTAGGATTATTTCTAATACTTGGAAGCAAATCCTTTGCAGTCAGTGACTGCCTGAAATCTGGACCGCATGGACATCACATGGACATGCTGAGATTCCTCCAGTGAGATGCGTAGCCAGGCTTTTACCGCAGACGCCATCGGCTGCTGTTTGTCTGTGGGTCTTTCTGCCTTCGGTTTTGTCTTCAGTAAGTGAAAAGCAGCTCATTTAGGTCGAGGTCAACGGACATTTAAGGAAGAACGTTTCATTTTGTTGCTTTAAGAGGCGCTTGGGTTGCTTTCGTGTTACGTTTTGGGCCGTTATCCGTCTGCGCTGTGAAAAAAACGAAAACGTCCCATCGGTTTTGAAGCATTTGACTGAATCTGAGCAGAAAGTGAGGCTCCACACGCTTCAGAATTCATCCTGTTCCTTCTATCAGCAGTCACATCATCAATAATCACCAGTGACCCGCTTCCACTGGCAGCCGTACGACCCCACGCCAGAACACTGCCTCCACCATGTCTGGCAGACGATGTAGTATGCTTTGGATCACGAGCCTTTTCTTTTCTTTCTCCATACTCTTCTCTTCCCATCATTCTGGTACAAGCTAATCTCGCATTAGGTCTGGTCAGGCTTTTTTTTTTTAGCAGGTCTAATCTGGGCTTTTTGTTCTTGAGTGTTTTTGCATTTTGAGGTAAACCGTCTGTATTTACATTCACGTTGTAGATGTTGACAATGACACAGCTACCTCCTCCAGAGTGATCTTCTCTCGGCTAGATGTTGTGAAGGGGTTTTTCTTCAACAACACTGCGATCGTCCACTCTAGTTGTCTTCCGTGGTCTTCCAGGCCTTTTGGTGTTGCCGAGCTCACCTTCTTTTTAATAATGGACCAGATTGTTGATTTGGCCATGCCTAACATTTCTGCTACCTCTCTGATAGGTCTGTTTTGTTTTATCAGCCTAACGATGGCCTCCTTCACTCGCATCGACACCTCTCTGGACCGTATACTGAGAGGTCCCATGAACAGATACCGAACACAAGACAGATTACGATGCTTGGAATCAACTCCAGACCTTTTACCTCATTAATTCGTCAGGAAATGGCCATGAGACCGCTTATCAGGCGACTGTCCAAATACTTTTGAGCCTGTGAAAATGGAGGCAGATATGGCTGTAATTCCTAAACGGTTAATGCTATAACAACTATAATGGTTGTCGTATTGCTATACAATTTTGAAAAAAAAGATGTTAAGGGTCAGTGGGACATCATTGTTTAATCTGACCTTTCTTTTAACGCCATGGAAACCGGGGACGTTATTATGGGATGTCAAGTGGGGGAACGTATTAATTGTGGAAGCTGAGTTCATTAAGGAGGTTGCTGAGGAAAGCTGGAAAAAATGAGCAAAGACCCAGTAGCGCTGGAGGGGTCGAGGAAGCGGACGAAAGAAAACTGAGCATAAGGAAAAAAATAATAATAATTGGCAGGTAGTTAGAAAAAAAAACTGAATTGAAAAACACAGACAAAATGAACGAAGGTTAAGTACGCTATAGCGGGGGGGTGTGGGGGTGGGTGGGGGGTGGGGGGGGGGCAATACAAATGAAAATAAAATTTTTCATGCCATTAGGGAAAAAAACGTTTGCGTGCTTTTAAAAATGTAAAAATGGAACTGAAGGAAAATGTAGCAAGACTATAAAAATAAAAATAAAAAATAGGAAAAACATGATGACACAATTTTGGCACAGTGTCAGAAAACAAACAGAATACAGACAAACAAAAGACAAATAAAATGGATTTTTTTAAATTGAAAAAAAAAAAAGAGAAAAGCAACAAAAATGGAAACAAAATTTCAGCATGCGGTTAAGAAAAATCAAAACACAACCAAATAAATGTAAGAACAAAAAGGCATGATCTATAAAAAAAGATATGACCACCCACTAAAAACAAACAAACAAACAAACAAATAAACAAATACATTTGCATGAAACAAGAAAAAGATATGACCCCCCCCCCAACAACATAAAGAAACAAACAAATAAACAGATAATAAATAAATAAACAGATAATAAAGAAATAAGGTAAATTTGCATGCTCTAGAAAAAAGATAT
>NC_030430.2:25307726-25335226 GCF_001660625.3 Ictalurus punctatus
TCCCACACCCATGCTTCACAGTGGTGAGGGAGCTCTTTTTTTAAACCGTTTCAATAATTTTGCACAATGTTCAGATTTTGCGAATTTTTTTTAAAAAATGACCACGTTATATTATTACGTTAGCGATCATTTTCCAGAACTTTGTCTCGGACTTGTTTCGATGGCTCCTTGGTCTTCACGGCGGTGTTTTTTTCGGGTGCGCTCTCCAACAAGCTCTGCGTCGATTTTGCGTAGATCCGTGACGTGAATTTCAGTTCCAGGTTGTACCGGTGCAAAAACGTGGAAAAGTTCAAAATATGTAAGCTGTATGTTAGCTAGCACTAATGGTAGATAAATTAACAACCTACTACTACTAATAATAATCATCATAAGAAGAAGAAGAAGAAGAAGAGAAGAAGAAGAAGGCAAGTTAGCTGCCCTGTATTTTGGTCCAACCATCTTTCCTCGACCGTTGACCAGTTTCCTAGTCCCACGACACGATGCTACCGCAACCATTCATGGCCTAAAATTCCTAATGAAGTCTACATTAAGGAACTGATCCCAGAATGTAACAATACAAAATGTAGGAACGTTCAAGGGGGTGAATATTTATGTAAGTGCGAGGCAAAGAGATGAATTAGCTAGCTAATCGCAAACAATTTTACTCAGATAAACTAGCTGTAAGATGCTAGCACGGATAATGACCTCGGCTAAATTGTAGATAAACAAGCTAGAAGGTGCTAACACTATACAGATGAATTAGCTAGCTAATAATATCTTCCTGTGGTAGTTTTGGATAGCCAGAAAAGTTAGTTATTTAAGTAATCTACTAGTATAAAAGGTATGTGCAGATAAAGGAACAACACAGCTAATAATAACAACAATTTCTGGTCGTTTTAGCTAGCCAGAAATTTAGCTGAATGCTGCTAGCATTAATTAGATAGCTTCAACTGCTACGACTACTACTACTACTACTACTACTACTATTAATAATAATAATAATAATAATAATAATAATAATAATAATCTCCTGTGGTAATTTTAGCTAGCTGGATAACAGCTTTTTTCCACGAAAATATGTCGATTAATTAGCGAGCTAGCTTGCTAATAATAACCTCTGTGGTCATTTTAGCTAGCCAGATAACACAATAAAGAGACCTACAGTATCCTCAGAACATGGTGTCTTGGTTCTCGAGTTCATTTTATGAGCTACTTGTTTCAGGTAAAAAGTAAAAAATGCGAATCTGTTATTTATTTATTTATCTATCTATCTATCTATCTATTTATTTATTTATTTATTTATTTATTTATTTATTTATTTATTTATTTATTTATTACAATTTTGTGATTTTCGTACGCAACAAGAAATAGAAAATAAAAATACAATATTGTAAGCCAACGGTACCAACTGTGTTTAAACCAGTGGCGATGAATTAATGATGGGATATACGTTTTCAAAAAAATTAAATAAAATAAATAATACTGATAATAATATTTTCGGCAGAAATCGTTTAATTAAAAATGACATTAATACATAAGTACATAATTAATATCATAATGAAATTATGATAAATAAGTTATACATTATAAATTCATCTTCACCTTCAGGAAGTGCTTTATCCTGCTCAGGTGGATCCGGAGTCTATCCCGGGAATGCTGAGTGAGAGGCGGGAATACATCCTGGATAGAAAAAAAAGTTCTTTAGTCTTTATTATACACTAAATCTGTACATACTGCTGTTCTCGTGGTAATCTTCCTGATAATCTCAGCTTTTTTCTTTTTTAGGAAGAAATAAATAAAGCAGCCGTACACGTCTTTCTCCACTATGGTAATAATAAGCGAGGCACTAGAGGGCGCTGTATATCCAGGTTGTTTGTTTGCCCCGGGATGCCAGACTTGTTTACGTTTGCTTGTGTGTTTGGTTAATTTGCTCTGGAGCTCATGGCCTGCTGTCCCTCGTCCTAATGAATGTCATCTTCCTACTCTTTTCCCTCCTACTTCCTGTTTCCTGTCTCCTCTTCAATTAATCCATTAAACAGCTCTGCTAAGTGTGTGTACAAACACACGGCCGGGTTTCTCAGCCTCGGGGACTCAAGAAGAATCCGAAAGTATGTGTGTGTGTGTGTGTGTGTGTGTGTGTGTGTGAATATGGATTAATCAAAAATAATATATATATATATATATATATATATATATATATATATATATATATATATATATATATATAGTATGTTTTTATTGACGTAATGTAGCCACATCATTTCACATTATAATTAATACTCAAGAAGACAAGGAAGAATATTCTAGCAGTTTCCGTCACACGCACGTTTTTGTGTTTAACGAAACGTTTCATGCATGAACCGATTTAAAAACATCCACATACTTACGTTTTTTTTATTACTTAAATTTTGCAAAATCATGTGAATTCGAATTATATTAGTAATATAACAGAATGTAAACAACCAAACATTAACTGAAATGTAAAAAATCTTCCAAGGTGTGTACAAACAAACCGATCAGTCTGAAATATTGGATGTTGAGGCCTGCAATGATAGAAAACCAACATTTTGTACATGATCACAAAATCTATTTTGTACACGATCAAAAAATATAACACGATAAAGCTGATCTCTGAGGTTAAAAAAAACAACAACAAAAAACTTCAATAAAACAACAACAAAAAACTTCAATAAAAAAACAACAACAAAAAACTTCAATAAAAAAACAACAAAAAACTTCAATAAAAAAACAACAACAAAAAACTTCAATAAAAAACAACAAAAAACTTCAATAAAAAAACAACAAAAAACTTCAATAAAAAACAACAAAAAACTTCAATAAAAAAACAACAACAAAAAACTTCAATAAAAAAACAACAAAAAACTTCAATAAAAAAACAACAAAAAACTTCAATAAAAAAACAACAACAAAAAACTTCAATAAAAAAACAACAAAAAACTTCAATAAAAAAACAACAACAAAAAACTTCAATAAAAAACAACAAAAAACTTCAATAAAAAAACAACAAAAAACTTCAATAAAAAACAACAAAAAACTTCAATAAAAAAACAACAACAAAAAACTTCAATAAAAAAACAACAAAAAACTTCAATAAAAAAACAACAAAAAACTTCAATAAAAAAACAACAACAAAAAACTTCAATAAAAAAACAACAACAAAAAACTTCAATAAAAAAACAACAAAAAACTTCAATAAAAAAACAACAACAAAAAACTTCAATAAAAAACAACAAAAAACTTCAATAAAAAAACAACAAAAAACTTCAATAAAAAACAACAAAAAACTTCAATAAAAAAACAACAACAAAAAACTTCAATAAAAAAACAACAAAAAACTTCAATAAAAAAACAACAACAAAAAACTTCAATAAAAAAACAACAACAAAAAACTTCAATAAAAAAACAACAACAAAAAACTTCAATAAAAAAACAACAAAAAACTTCAATAAAAAAACAACAACAAAAAACTTCAATAAAAAAACAACAAAAAACTTCAATAAAAAAACAACAAAAAACTTCAATAAAAAAACAACAAAAAACTTCAATAAAAAAACAACAACAAAAAACTTCAATAAAAAAACAACAACAAAAAACTTCAATAAAAAAACAACAAAAAACTTCAATAAAAAAACAACAAAAAACTTCAATAAAAAAACAACAACAAAAAACTTCAATAAAAAAACAACAACAAAAAACTTCAATAAAAAAACAACAAAAAACTTCAATAAAAAAACAACAACAAAAAACTTCAATAAAAAACAACAAAAAACTTCAATAAAAAAACAACAAAAAACTTCAATAAAAAACAACAAAAAACTTCAATAAAAAAACAACAACAAAAAACTTCAATAAAAAAACAACAACAAAAAACTTCAATAAAAAAACAACAAAAAACTTCAATAAAAAAACAACAACAAAAAACTTCAATAAAAAAACAACAAAAAACTTCAATAAAAAAACAACAACAAAAAACTTCAATAAAAAAACAACAACAAAAAACTTCATTAAAAAAACAACAAAAAACTTCAGTAAAAAAACAACAAAAAACTTCAATAAAAAAACAACAACAAAAAACTTCAATAAAAAAACAACAAAAAACTTCAATAAAAAAACAACAACAAAAAACTTCAATAAAAAAAACAACAACAAAAAACTTCAATAAAAAAACAACACATTTTCAAAAAAAAAAAAAAAAAAAGGTAAAGTGTTTAGAGTCTGGAACAACAATTTTTTTTTTTTTTTTTTTTTACATTTGATAAATATTTAATAAATATAAAAAAAAGTAATCGTCTAAAGAGCAAGAGAAATCACAATTCATGTTAAATTACAGTAACAGTCACGAGTGATTTGGAGGTGATTTATAATCGATATTTTCCCAAAAAGCCTACATGCAGTAAAATGTGTCCAAGCAACTAGTAAACATGTATTTCTTCGTTAAAAATGTCTCCTTTTTACCGCAAACGTAATCAGCCGAGTCACTTTTAACTTTAGGAATCATAAGTAAGTGAAACAGTAGAATCTGAACTACTTTTAAATTTCACATCACGCTCTAACAGTTTCAAAATTGATGTCATGAATAAAAATCTCCTAAATGTACCACAACTTGTAAAGTAAAACCCCGTTTCCGCCGTTTCAGTTCCCGCGCTTTCACTTAACCGGTGAAACCGCAGGTTGACCGAGGCCCAAAAAAATACAAACAGGCCTCGTTTACCAACAAAATTAATAATAGTAGCGATGAATAAAAAAAACGTACCCGAGCCCGCCTTTTACGCGGGGCGGAGTCTAGTCGAATGAACGGAACGCGCCGCTGACGGTCACGTCATGAGAGTCATCTCCACCTTAAAATGTCTGCGATGAGGAAATCGTATCGTGAAATAATCCTGCCGTGAACGTTATGCCGCGGATTCGAAGTGTGTAGAGTCGAAGCGAGGGAGCACTTCACTTCTGCGAGCACCGAGGCACGCTCGCGTCAAGATCGCGACACGACTCGCAGCAGCTTTCGCCCGTGTTCAAAGACCACGCTGGATAACACGGCCGCGTGCGCTACATCGTCACGAAGCGAATTCCATCTCGACGTTTTTAATACGTCAAAGCGGAAGGTTGCGGCTAGCGGCGCACCGACGTGAACGGAGCGAGACGTGACGTCCGTGACGTCCCGATCGATCGACGCTACGGACGTCACTCGTCTCGGTGGCGCTATCCGTAGAAGTAGCGTCGAGTATGAAAAAACTCGTACGTGTTGTCGTACTTGTACGTGAAAAATTAATTAATGAATGAATTGATCGACGCGTCTTCGATCTTAAACGAGGAGCATGTTTAAATGAGACGTGATTATGTCGGAGCAGAGAATGCTGTCGCGCTGTGGCACATATTTACATACGACACGTATTAATTCCCCGAGTCACTTTTCACCTGGAATCCTTAAAACGCTCGACACGTTTTTTTTTTTTTTTTTTTCACCAGGACGGCTGCGAACTCAATTATCGGCGCTTCAGAAAACAGAGCGAAGCAGATGTTCCGCTGTCAGTAGATCGGTCGATCCGATGACAGCGCACTTGATGTTAATGAATCTGTCGCGTGCGCTAATTAAATATCATTTCACATAGCGCCGCGTCGATCGGAGCAACGATTGTTCGCCGCCGTCACGACACGCTAACGCGCTAAAAACTCTAAAATGTCTGTAACAGAAATGTCCCGACGCGCGCCTCGCGTCACGTCAGAGAAACCGAGAAAGGCAAGAAGAAGGAGAAGAATAGAGAGGATAATAAAGCTTTAAAAAAAATTAAAAAAAAAAAAAAACAACAATGTCAGGAAGACGCTTTTCCTTTCCTTTCCTTTCCTTTCTGGGAAAGATTCCAGCGCTAATCAGGTACGGAGATACCATCGGAGATACACGCAGCTCCGTCCTCGTCTGCGAGGAGGGAAAAAAAACCCCCCAACGCACAATGTTTTACAGCGGCCTGAATGGGAGAGCGATCGTCCGAACAATAGCGTGGAGATTGGTACTTACGAAGGAGAGAGCGAGTGAATAGACAGTCATTAACCTCTCTCTCTCTCTCTCTCTCTCTCTCCCATCACTCTCTCTCTCTCTCATGCAGCTGGAAGGATGATTATTATCTAAATGAGCTCATCTCGCTCTCCCGAGCCCGACGTCGTCTCCGTTCAGGGGCCACGTCTTAATCTCTCTCTCATCTCACCGCCATTGTGCGCTCGGGATAATCCGCGTGTCAGTGCGCATACATATGGAAATCAGCTCCCGTTTAATTCCAATTAGCCGCTTAAACGTTACGGACGGAAGTGGGGAAGAGCGAAGGACTCGGATTGAGACATTGCGACCTGAGAAGAACAGATCGGCGTAGAAAAGTACAGCTCGGGCGTACTCGTGATACGACACCATAGGATTTCTGTTCTTAATGCGACGAGTCGGTATTCGACGATACCAATGAGTCTTCTACGGTGCGATTTATTTACACTACAATACACTACTCTTCAGGATCAAAATGACGATTATACTTGGAAAATATCAGCGTTTCTGGAAGATTCTGGACCCAGCCTATTCCGAGAATGACAGGTTAGCTTAAAAATCACAAATCGTCGTCGTAACGATTTTTTGTCAATGTCAAATGTCAAAAGCCGTCGGGACCATTTAGCCAGGCATCCTAAAAGTCAACGAGGGGCGGAGCTTAAATAACATTCCATCAACCAGTCGCTCATTGCTAGCAAATTTAACATCAGCGTAACTATCGGAGAGATAACGTCAACGTTAGCTAATCTACCTGTAACTGCACACCGTGTTAACGTTAGCTCGCAGATTTTGCTAACCTGTTCCTAAATGCTAACGGTGCAGGAACTAACTTTCCAATTTCCAACCAAGATATCTCAACAAATCGCTAGCAATCTTATTTAAGATCGGCTGCCTAACCATCGCAGTTTCATTCACAGTAGCTAAGCTAGCTTGCTAAGCTAGCTAACGTTTGGTAGGAAATTTTGCTAAACCGACTATTTTATGCAAAACTTCATCAACTAGGGAAGATTTTAAACTACATTCCAGCAAACATGATCTACACTTGCAAGCTTAACGTCAGCTAAATAGAAAAAAAACAAAAACAAAAGAAAAAACTTAGTAGTGATGATGTCATGTAATCCCGTTTGTGATTGGCCGATTAAATGTATCCTAAACTCCACCCTTTTTTTCTTCTTTCTTTAGTTGTATTACTATTCGTTTTGTTTTATTATCTATACTGCAGCGTAAATCTGTAAATTGAACATGTGGGGAACCTTTAATTTAAAGAATAAAGCCTGAGCATAAATAATGGCGCCCTGCGAAATACATTTACATCTCATTGACATTTCTGTTTCACTTCACCAAACGAAGACGGGAAACGCAGATTGATGGTTTTCGGGAGAGGCGTTCTGCACGTGCCAGACATCAGACTCTTTCAGATACATACATGCATGTTTGTTTGTTTTTTCAAATGAAAACAGAACGTGGTGTATTTACGCTCGCATAGAGCTGGAGTTATTAGTGCTAACAATAACCTAAAAAAAAAAACATAAAAAAAAAAAAGCAGAAATAAAGTGAGGTCAGGGTTTATTTATCATTTACACACTGTTATAAGAGCGAAGAGTCTAACACAATGTGTGGGCGTGGCCTAAACGGGAAAGGTTTCTTTCTTTCGTTTGTGATTTTCAATTATTTTCAAATTGTTTTCTTTTTCAAATTTATTTCTCTTAAATAATTCAGTTCTTTTTCCTGATTTTTTCTCTCTTTTGTAGGGGACGCCTCCGTCACCAAGCAGGTCTGGTCCTCCGTGTTGCTAATTAGTTGTATCCTGAAATTCCCTTCAAATACACTTCAAACAGAAAAACGACTTCATTATTCACTATTCGTTCAGAACCTTTTATCGGTTCAGTCTGAATAATATATTTGTAATCCCTACAAGACTCGCTGTATGCGTGTTCATAAGCTTGTGGCGAGATTCAGGGAAATCCATCCATCCATTTTCCCTTCCGCTTATCCTACACGAGGTCGCGGGGAGCCTGGAGCATAGGCGGGGGACACCCGGGACGGGGTGCCAACCCATCGCACTACACATTCACATACTGCGGACAATTTTAGACAATCGGCCTACAATGCACGTCTTAGGACTGGAGGAGGAACCCGGAGAACCCAGAGGAAACCCTCGAAGCCCAGGGAGAACATGCAAACTCTGCACACACTGGGCAGAGGATCAGGAATCGAACCCCAAACCCTGGAGGTGTGATGCAAGCGTGCTAAACGCTAAGCCACCGCGCGTCCCATTAAATGAATATATGTAATGCATATAAAATATAAAAAGCACGAAACTGACAAAACACACACACACACACACACACACACACACACAGGATGAAATAAAGCTACACCACACCAAACACCCTAAGACTTTAATTCAAGAGCTTTAACACCAACCTTCTTCATGAAACCTCTAACGAGTGACGTTTTGTTGGATTGATTCCAAATAATAATTTTTAAAAATGGCGCAATTCTACAAACGCTACAAACGCTAATCCTGCCCTCATTCTTAACGTCTCGGACCAGTCATACGTTCTGATTTTCCAAATTCGTATAAATTGCATTATAATAACGTCAGAGGACTGAATCCAGACAGAATGATATTAACATTTATGGATTCCATGTAGGGGAAAAAAAAAAAAATGACCTTAACGCTCCATTAAGTCATCAACAACTACCTTAAAGCTGTCAGGAAGAGCACTCTGACGCATTATCATAAAGTTAGCCATCCATCCTCTACCACCCAGACCGACTCCACCCCCGAACTGTCCTCATTTCCCCTCAATCCAATATACCGAGCAGAACCACTCTCCGTCCTTTACATTTTATTTTGACCGTCCCGTTCCTTCCCTTCCCTTCCCTTCCCTTCCCTCCACCCACCCCACTCAATATCCTTCCCTCTCTCACACGGCATCAATATTTCATAAACTTACAGTGACAAATTTATTTTAATGCGCCTTCCGTGTCGACGCGGAGATTGATTGGCCGATCAGGGCGGTGGCACGACGGCGAGGCGAGTGGTGGAGCGCGGCTTTACCGCATACATTAGTCAAAGACGGACGAGCGAAAGGAGGGAGGGATGGATGGGAAAAAGAGAGTGGAGAGCGGAGAGAGAGAGATTGAGAGAGAGGGGGCCAGTCGCCAAACTGGGGGAGTAGATTTATCATAGTTATGGCTTTCCTAGGCATCCATTTTCCTCAAGGCCGATGACAGGTAGTATCTGCACAGGCCCGAGTATTGATTGACGGCCCGGTTTCCCGCTCAAATGGACCTGGTTAGGCGCTTCACCGTGACTCCATGATCGCATCACAGTCTGTTGATACTACGGTCACGGAATCGTCGCTTAACGTCAAACGGCGACACGCGAACTGAACCGATGAATCGTCCAACAACCGTTTTAGCGATTGCTAGCATGAAAAATCAGACATTTTCCGCCCCGTGAACTGTGATATCACTATTTTAAAAGCGAAGTCGATTATTTTTCAATAAAGAGCGCGTCGTGAAGTGTTGTGTCCGTCGAGCACTACGCCGATTTGCCGACGATTACACTTTAAAAGTTATCAATCACCGATACGTCATCGTTTTTTCTCACGCCTTTATAGCTACATTTTAACGTCGCGGGACGTCCATGGAACGGGTTCCTGTCCTTGATTGCGCTGTAGCAGCTACAAGCGCCGTTCCCTCACCGGCCTCTCGTCCTTTCTCGCTCGTTCTTAAAGACGGAAACAAAAAAGTTACAAATCGCCGGCACTGGAGACTCCTTCCATGACTCATAAATAAACTCGATTCTCCTCACAGAAAACGCCACCATATAAAGAATTAATACAAGAACGAGCCGTCACTATACAGACGATAATATTGATTCACGTTACGGCTGTTACGTTAAATTCATCAACACCTTCTGATCCAGTGCTGTGGTATAATATACTGTAGATAGATCTACACTATATGGCCAAAAGTATGTGCACCCATACGTGGTTCTTCTCCAAACTGTTACCACGAAGTTAGAAGCACATAGTGGTACAGATTGTCTTTGTAGGCTGTCGCGTTACAGTTTCCCTTCACTGGAACTGAGGAAGACGTGGTGTGTGAAAGGTAGAAGTAAAGGTAGAAAGTAACCTTATGGGATGAACTGGAACTGGAGCCTCGTCACGGCAACGTCAGCACCTGACCTCAACCTCACTAACCAATTAGTGAGAGCGAAAGCTGTTTACATGTTAATATGCAAATCAGCTCAAGACTTTCAATCGGAAACTTCCGGTGCTCTGGTTTATCGTTTTCAGTCGAGTTACGAATAACATGCTTTAAAGGCCCGGCTTTGCACGTTTGCACTTTCACAGCTTTTCCACTCGTATGAAACGAGGTTAAATTGTGCCTCAGACCTCCTGGAGTGGTTTGATTTCAATCTGCTCCTCATTTACACGTTAATATTTACGCGCACCTCAATCCGCATCTGACCTGCGATACTCAAGATGCACAGGACGACCGCGTAAACAAGCTCTCACTCCGAAATCTTCATTTATTTATTTATTTTCCAATCTCTGCTTACTTCTCTTTATTTTCGGGCCGTTAATTACTTTCACTCTTCGCTGATTTACCCCGTGTCCGATGGGTTTAGTGCATAGTTTTTTAACAGGAACGTACTAAAAACGAAGTCAGTGTGTGACAAAACCTTTATTTTGATCATATTTAGAACGCCAGAAGTAACATTAATATTAACATAGCAAAAATGTATTCGATAGTTATGATTATGGGACGGCAAAACATCATATGAAAAAGCCTATTTGTAGACGTTTTTAACCGGTTTTAAGCTAGATTAAAAATTGTCTAGGCGACTTTGATTATTGTATTTCATGCATTTATTTCTAGACATAAAAACTTTCATCTACCCGGTAGAATAGAATCATTCATTTCAACCTGGGGGGAGAAAAGCGTCTAGAAACAGCTGTAATCGTCTTCTACTAGTTTTATTTGATTCTACAATTTCAGTGCTTTTTACTGATAAACAACAACAACAACAACAACAACAACAACAGAACAAACCCGAATTAAACAAAGAAACGAATTTCCACACGATTACATTTGAAATATCGCCTTACAGAGTATGTCGCAGTGTAAGGTTGTAACGTATAGAATATTATACAAGCAAATGTATCAATCAATCAATCAATCAATCAATCAATAAATAAAGAAAAACTAAATACATCTTTAGCCAAGCTAATAATAACAAACTAGAGAGAAAAATATAAGATATAAGCATAAATATGAAAAAGTAGAAATATAAGATACGAGTAAAAATGTCAAATGCAGCTCGATTGTGAAGTAAAATAAATAAATAAATAAAGTATGAGTGATCGGATAAAACCAGCGGGAAACGATCACGATGGAAGACCTGTACGACGTAAAAGTGGAACATAAAATAAAACTAGAATATTTCAAATATATTCCACAAATATAAAGAATAACATCAAAGGAACGCGGAAGTAACGTCGGGTCAGTGACCAACGTGAAAAAAAAAAACAACAATTTAGTGTCTCTTAAGTAATAAAACATTTGTTTTTTTTTTTAAATTTTCGTTCGAATGTTTTGTTTTTTGAAGATTAAAAATAACGATAACGAGTCTTTATTAATCACGTATACATTTCAGCACGGTGAAATTCTCTGTTCTTTGCGTACCCCAGCATGTTAGGAGGTTGAGGTCAGAGTGCAGAGTCAGTCATGATACAGCGCCCCCTGGAGGAGAGAGGGTTAAGAGCCTTGCTCAAGGGCCCAACAGTGGCAGCTTGGCAGCGCTGGGGCTTGAACTCGAACCCTAATCCAGAGCCTTAACCGCCAAGCCACCACTGCCCCGATGATTAAACCTCTTTCTAGCTCGGCTAGCGTTCGTCTTATTTACTTTCACAAACATCAGGATCAACATCAGCATTTTTGCGGTGCTTTTTTAAGAGCTTGGCAGCAAAAAAAAAAAAAAAACAAAGCAGGAAGAAAAGAGCAGCAGCAGCAGCAGCAGCAGCAGACGGCCCTCTGGTCCCGCCGCATGCCTCCGCTGCTCACGTAATTAGTCACCAGAAAAGAGAGATGTAGAGAGTCGATTAGCGTTTCTGCTTGTTAGACAGATTGTGTAAGCGCTGTCACGAAGGGCTCGGAGATGTTTACTGTAGCGCACGTGCCCTCGGAAGTGGGAGAGGGATCTCCAAACCGCCGGATTTTTCCATCTACTCTTTCTGCTGATGATTAGTTTTGATAATGTGGAGTGTTTATTTGGGACTGAGTCACTGAAACCTTTTGATTCCCCCCCCCCTCCCCCCTCCCCCCAACATCCGAAGACACGGCGCTGTGGGATTTGAAGGCTTTCTAGGAATGAGGAAAATCCAAAATCCATTAACGTCATTAAAAGCGGCGAAGCCTCCTGTGTGTCTCGACTGATGAAAAAAATAAAAAAAAGGATGGTACCGTACACAACCTCTCTGTGTTCACACACGCGTAAATGAAAGCTTTGTGCGGCCTGCGCGGTGGAATTTCCCACCGAGGTGTCGCTCGTCTTCGGAACGTTTCCAGCGTTCCCGGTGCTTTTCCACCCTGAGTCAGCCGAAACGCTGCGACTCAAAGCCTCGGCCAGTAAGCGGTTCTCGACTGTAGAACTCGGTTCGGGTTCCACAGATCCAGTGACGTCACACCTACGGCACAGGTGTAGATTACGTACTCTAAAACTCCGTATCAGATAATACGTTTTACACCGTAAATGCGCTGGAACGATTTTCATGAAAGTTCAACTTGAAACAAACACTTCCTTTATTTCGTTTAAGGACGTTTTATTGGCTATCGGCCGCTCTGATATTTTTAAAAATATTCCTTCTCTACGCCATCGGGATTCGTGAAATTAACGGCTGGCCTGCTCGAGATTCGGGACAACGCTGGTCACGTATGGATCGGAGGATACGAAACTGAACCGAATCGTATCATTTACTATCGTATCGTGTCTCAGCAGATTCAGTGGTATCGTCAAATATCGAATAATTGACTTAAGAATCGAAATCGTATCGTGTCGTATCGTATCGTCACAGCTTCAGTGGTATTATCAAAGACTGTATCAAATCGTATCGTATCGTTTCGTATCGTATCATATCATTTCGTATCATATCGTATCGTTTCGTATCGTTTCATATCGTATCATATCATTTCGAATCATATTGTATCATATCGTATCGTATCATATCGTATCGTATCGTTTCTTATCGTATCGTCACAGCTTCAGTGGTATTATCAAAGACTGTATCAAATCGTATCATATCGTTTCGTATCGTATTGTATCATATCATATCATATCGTTTTGTATCGTATGATATCATATCGTATCATATCGTATCATTTCGTATCAGATATCGTATCATATCGTATAGTATCGTTTTGTATCGTATCGTATCGTTTCGTATCGTTTCATATCGTATCATATCATATCGTATCATATCATATCGTATCGTATCATATTGTATCAAATCGTATCGTATCGTATCGTATCATATCATATCGTATCATATCGTATATGATATCGTATCGTATCATATTGTATCGTATCGTATCGTATCGTTTCGTATCGTATCGTATCGTATCGTATCGTATCATATCATATCGTATCATATCGTATATGATATCGTATCGTATCATATTGTATCGTATCGTATCGTATCGTTTCGTATCGTATCGTATCATATTGTATCGTATCGTATCGTATCGTTTCGTATCGTATCGTATCGTATCATATTGTATCATATCGTATCGTATCGTTTCGTATCGTATCATATCGTATTGTATCGTTTTGTATCGTATCGTATCATATCGTATTGTATCGTTTCGTATCGTATTGTATCATATCATATCGTTTTGTATCGTATCGTATCATATCGTATCATATCGTATCAGATATCGTATCATATCGTATCGTATCGTTTCGTATCGTATTGTATCATATCATATCGTTTTGTATCGTATGATATCATATCGTATCATATCGTATCATTTCGTATCAGATATCGTATCATATCGTATAGTATCGTTTTGTATCGTATCGTATCGTTTCGTATCGTTTCATATCGTATCATATCATATCGTATCATATCATATCGTATCGTATCATATTGTATCAAATCGTATCGTATCGTATCGTATCATATCATATCGTATCATATCGTATATGATATCGTATCGTATCATATTGTATCGTATCGTATCGTATCGTTTCGTATCGTATCGTATCGTATCGTATCGTATCATATCATATCGTATCATATCGTATATGATATCGTATCGTATCATATTGTATCGTATCGTATCGTATCGTTTCGTATCGTATCGTATCATATTGTATCGTATCGTATCGTATCGTTTCGTATCGTATCGTATCGTATCGTATCATATTGTATCATATCGTATCGTATCGTTTCGTATCGTATCATATCGTATTGTATCGTTTTGTATCGTATCGTATCATATCGTATTGTATCGTTTCGTATCGTATTGTATCATATCATATCGTTTTGTATCGTATCGTATCATATCGTATCATATCGTATCAGATATCGTATCATATCGTATCGTATCGTTTCGTATCGTATTGTATCATATCATATCGTTTTGTATCGTATGATATCATATCGTATCATATCGTATCATTTCGTATCAGATATCGTATCATATCGTATAGTATCGTTTTGTATCGTATCGTATCGTTTCGTATCGTTTCATATCGTATCATATCATATCGTATCATATCATATCGTATCGTATCATATTGTATCAAATCGTATCGTATCGTATCGTATCATATCATATCGTATCATATCGTATATGATATCGTATCGTATCATATTGTATCGTATCGTATCGTATCGTTTCGTATCGTATCGTATCGTATCGTATCGTATCATATCATATCGTATCATATCGTATATGATATCGTATCGTATCATATTGTATCGTATCGTATCGTATCGTTTCGTATCGTATCGTATCATATTGTATCGTATCGTATCGTATCGTTTCGTATCGTATCGTATCGTATCATATTGTATCATATCGTATCGTATCGTTTCGTATCGTATCATATCGTATTGTATCGTTTTGTATCGTATCGTATCATATCGTATTGTATCGTTTCGTATCGTATTGTATCATATCATATCGTTTTGTATCGTATCGTATCATATCGTATCATATCGTATCAGATATCGTATCATATCGTATCGTATCGTTTCGTATCGTATTGTATCATATCATATCGTTTTGTATCGTATCGTATCATATCGTATCATATCGTATCAGATATCGTATCATATCGTATCGTATCGTTTTGTATCGTATCGTATCGTTTCGTATCGTTTCATATCGTATCGTATCATATCGTATCATATCGTATATGATATCGTATCGTATCATATTGTATCAAATCGTATCGTATCGTATCGTATCATATCATATCGTATCATATCGTATCGTATCGTATCATATCATATCGTATCATATCATATTGTATCATATCGTATCGTATCGTATCATATCGTATCGTATCGTATCGTATCATATCGTATCGTATCGTATCGTATCATATTGTATCATATCGTATCGTATCATATCATATCGTATCGTATCGTATCATATTGTATCATATCGTATCGTATCGTATCATATTGTATCATATCGTATCGTATCGTTTCGTATCGTATCATATCGTATATGATATCGTATCGTATCATATTGTATCATATCGTATCGTATCGTATCATATCGTATCGTATCGTATCGTATCATATCGTATCGTATCGTATCGTATCATATCGTATCGTATCGTATCGTATCATATCGTATCGTATCGTATCGTATCATATCGTATCGTATCGTATCGTATCATATTGTATCATATCGTATCGTATCGTTTCGTATCGTATCATATTGTATTGTATCATATCGTATCGCATCGTATCATATCGTATCGTCACAGCTTCGGTGGTATTATCTAAGACTGTACCAAATGTTGACTTGCAAATCGTAATCAGATTGTAACGTATTGTATCGATTTGTATCTTCACTGCTTCAGTGGTATCATCAAAAATCTAATAATTGACTTAGGAATCGAAATCGTTTCGTATCGTCTCGTATCGTATCGCATCGTAGGATCGCAACTTCAGTGGTATTATCAAATATCGAATTGTTGACTTAAGAATCAAAATTGTATGGTATCATATCTTTTCACATCGTATCGTCGCAGCTTCAGTGGTATCGTCAAATATTAAACCGCTGACTTAAGAATCAAAATTGTATCGTATTGTCTCATATCGTATCGTATCATATCGTCGCAGCTTCAGTGGTATTATCAAATATTGTATTGTTAAAGTAAGATTCGAAATAATATCGTATTGTCTCGTATCGCATCGCATCGTATCTTATCGTATCGTCGCAGCTTTGGTGGTATCTTCAAATTTCGAATTGCTGACGTAAGAACCGAAATCGTATCGTATCATATTATATCTTATCGTAGCAGATTCAGTGATAGCATCAAAAACTGAGAATCGCCGCCTTCTGAATCAAAACCGTATCATACCATATCGTATCGGACCATATCGATAGTAGCATCAAATATCGAATCATTGCATTGTGATTTGAAATCGTACCGTATCGTAGCAGATTCAGTGGGATCATCAAACATCGAATCCTCGCCTAACAAATCAGAATCTAATCGTATCGTATATCAAACATCCAAAAAAATACAGAAAATATATACTTTCTACTTGGATTCTTCTGACGGAAAAAACCCCCGGCTAACGGCATATATACAGGCAGGAAGTGACAAATTCTGGACAGGAAGTTACTTCGATTCTGAGCGATTTTCGATTCCGTCCGGTGAAAGATTTTGTTTTTTGTTCCCTGTAACGTCCTCGGTTAAAGACCCTTGAAGATGGATTTCCTGAAGCACGTCTCATTGTCTTCTCAAGTCAGGAACGAAATCACACATTCCTTCGTCTTCTTCTTCATCTTCATCTTCTTCTTCTTCTTCTTCACTTTATTTAATTTATTTATTCATTAACGGTATTTGTCTCTGTCTTGCCCGGGCCGTGCGAGAATGACAGAACATCCCTGACTTCCTTTTTAAATCACCTTGTGACAGAAAAGAAAAAAAAAAGAAAGAAGAGGGAATATGAAACAGAGAGAGCACGCGCGAGAGAGAGAGATGGAGAGAAAGAGAGAGATAAAGTGGAAGAGAAAGACGAAAGAGGGGGGGGGGGTTTAGTGCATATTAGGAATGAACCTATCAATCCCGGCTGCCTATTACCCTGCGCGAGACGTGTCTCGATACCACGGCGCCTAGTTAGTGCGCTTGTTCCAAATTAATAAAACGCCGGTGACGGGGACGACGCTGGTTATTGATTAAAGCGTGTCAGAAAAATAGAAGTCTGCGCCATTAAAAGTACAAATTATGTGAAGCGTTTAGCTGCGCGTGAAGAGCCTGCAGATGAGAGACTCGTCTATCGAGTCGAGTCGAGTCGAGCAGCCCCCCCCCCCCCCCCCCTCTCTCTCTCTCTCTCTCTCTCTCTCACACACACTTAAAGGATGAGCGTACACCTCAGTTTACCCTTACCAGGTTCATTATTTATGAATTGCTGATTGGTTGTTAATATTGCGTCACACAACATGCGATTACCTGAAAAACAAACAAACATACAAACAAACAAACAAACAAACAAACAGGTTGTTTCTTATAAAAGAAAAGAACAAGAAGCAAGAACGGGTTACGGATTACACATAGAGCGACTTCAGGGAGGATTTCAGGGATTTGATCGATGCGTCCCTTCGTGACAGGAGAAACCATTACAGAAATTCTAATGGTTTCCAGTAGAAACACCATTAAAACCATTAACAAATGTAATTTTTTTTTGAGGAATATTCTATTAGGATTTAATGGTTTGTATTGGTTTAAACTAGACTTAAGCATGCCACCAATACATCTCCAGTAGAGACCCACAAGGACCATTAAAGTTTCTATTATTGAAACCAATACAATTCCCATTATAACCATTAAAACCATTAGGATTTCTGTAACGGCTTCTATTGTTTTTGTTAGAGCGGGAGTTCTTTTTGTTTCGTCGTATCTTCCAAATATGAACAATTCATTCACTATTACAATACAGTGTGTGTGTGTGTGTGTGTGTGTGTGTTTGTGTGTGTGTGTGTGTGTGTGTGTGTGATGACTTTTGTTTTGAACGAGTAAGGCGTTGGGGGTTGAGGAGACCATCCATGGTAATTTACGTACTCCATGATGCAGATACTACAGTCTGGGAACCCCAGGCCACTGCCACACACACACACACACACACACACACACACACACACACACACACACACACACACACACACACACACGTGCTTCTTCTCATCCCTACCTGACAGGTCATTAATCTCTTCACATGACTCAGAGAGAGGAATAGAGAGAGAGACGGAGCTCTTTGTGTTGTTTAGTGATGTCTGGAAGATGCTCTGCGCTTTATGAATTTTTAAAGTGTCTTGTTATTCCTCTTGTTGTTGTTGTTGTTGTTGTTGTTGTTGTTGTTGACGACACTGAGCCACCGATGTTTTAAAAAAGTGAATTAGATGAACAATCGCCTCTCTGCTTCATCATCAGTCATCGGGATGTAGCTACTACAGCCTCGTTAATATTCATAGAGACAATTGAGCTTAACGTCACGGAACAGATAAGTCCACTTCCTGGTTCTCCGTATTCGGAACGTGATTGGTTATTTCTGACGGAAAGGCTGATTGGTCAGAAGGAGGACACAGAGATGGAAAAGAAGACAAAAGGGAGAAGAACAGATCGGTAGAACGAGAGAAAAGAAGACAGATGTAAAGAAAGACATGGAAGGAAAGAAATGAGAGGAAAGGATGCGGACAGCAAAGCAGAGAGAGAGAGAGAGAGAGAGAGAGAGAGAGAGAGAGATAGAGAGGGACAGGAAGAGAAAAAGAGAGAGAAAGACAGACAAACAGAAAGAGAAACAGATTGACAGACAGAAAGACAGGGAGGGGGGCATATATATATATATAGAGAGAGAGAGAGAGAGAGACAGAGAGAGAGACAGAGACAGGCAGACAGAAAGAGAGACAGAGAGACAAGCCGTGAGAGAGACAGGCAGACAGAAAGAGAGAGACAGAAGGAGAGAGGAAGGCAGATATAAAGAAAGACAGACAGAAAGAAAGAGAGAGAAAGAGAGACAGAGACAGATAGAGAGAGAGAGAGGGAGAGAGAGAGACAGAGAGACAGAGAGAGATAGACAGGCAGACAGAAAGAGAGACAGAGAAACAAGCCGTGAGAGAGACAGGCAGAGAGAGACAGAGAGAGAGAGACAGAGAGAGAGAGACAGAGAGAGAGAGAGAGAGAGAGAGAGAGAGAGAGAGAGAGAGAGAGAGAGAGAGAGAGAGAGAGAGAGAATGATCTGGACCGTATGTTACATCATGTCCCTAATTACTGGATTATTGAGATCCTCAATTCGGTCTCACACACACACACACACACACACACACACACACACACACAAACACACGCGCGCGCACTAAGGGACATGTTTAGGTGTGATGACGGTGTGTTTAGGTCAGACAGTGTTTATTTGACACTAATTAGCTTTTAAAGATGTGTGTGTGTGTGTGTGTGTGTGTGTGTGTGTGTGTGTGTGTGTGTGTGTGGAGGCAAAATATCGGGTTTTACTACTACGTTTTACTACATTGGCATGAATTGTTGAGCGTGTGTGTGTACTCATCCGTGTGTGTGTGTGTGTGTAGTCATGCGTGTGTGTTTGTGTGTTTATGTGATGCAGTGTGTCATCTGGCAGCGCGGCCCAACAGCCCCCCAGTGTGAGACGGGTGGGAGAGTGAGAGCGCGAGGTGTGTGTGTGTGTGTGTGTGTGTGTGTGTGTGTGTGTGTGTGTGTGTGTGTGTGTGTGTGTGGTGTGTGTATGTGTGTGTGTGTGCGGGTGTGTGTGTGCTGAATCAGCGGGAAGCTGTTCCTAATCACCGCTGCTCGTCTGTTAATGAAGTTAATGACGAATGTGAGGAAAGGCGGAACGCTGAGAGAGGAGAAGTTCCACCACACTGCCTAGAACTTCTGTTCCCTCGCTCCTCTCTTCTGCCCACTCATCCTCCACCCATCCCTCACTCCTCTCCTTCACCTGCCCGTCCTCTGTCAATCCCTCGCTCCTCTCCTCCACATGCCCCTTTCCTCTTTCGTCTTGTCTCACCTACTCTCTCTTCTCCTCTATCCGCGTGTCCTCCCTTAATCCCTCGCTCTTCTCCTCCATCTTCCATCCACGTTTTCCTTCTTTAATCCCTCGCTCCTCTCCTTCACACATCTGTCCTGCCTTAATCTGTTTCCTCTCCTCCAACCTTGCATCCTCTTTTAATCCATCGCTCCTCTACTTTGCTCTCATATCCTTCTTCATTCCCTCACTCCACTCCTCCAGCTGCTCCTTCGCTCCTCTCCTCCATTCATTTGTCATTCTTTAATCCCTCGCTCCTCTCCTTCACTTACATGTCCTTCTTTAAGCCCTTTCTCCTCTCCTCTGCCCGCTCATCCTCCTTAAATCCCTCGCTCCTTTCCTCCATCTTGCATTTCCTTCTTAAATCCCTCGCTCCTCTCCTCCACCTGTTCTTCCTGCTTTAATCCCTCACTCCTCTCCTCCACCTGTTCTTCCTGCTGTAATCCCTCACTCCTCTCCTCCACCTGTTCTTCCTGCTGTAATCCCTCACTCCTCTCCTCCACCTGTTCTTCCTGCTGTACTCCCTCACTCCTCTCCTCCACCTGTTCTTCCTGCTTTAATCCCTCGCTCCTCTCCTCCACCTGTTCTTCCAGCTTTAATCCCTCACTCCTCTCCTCCACCTGTTCTTCCTGCTTTAATCCCTCACTCCTCTCCTCCACCTGTTCTTCCTGCTTAAATCCCTCACTCCTCTCCTCCACCTGTTCTTCCTGCTTAAATCCCTCACTCCTCTCCTCCACCTGTTCTTCCTGCTTAAATCCCTCACTCCTCTCCTCCACCTGTTCTTCCTGCTTAAATCCCTCACTCCTCTCCTCCACCTGTTCTTCCTGCTTTAATCCCTCACTCCTCTCCTCCACCTGTTCTTCCTTCTTTAATCCCTCGCTCCTCTCCTCCACCTGTTCTTCCTGCTTTAATCCCTCACTCCTCTCCTCTGTCTGGTGATCCTCTTTAACCCCTCACGCCTTTCCTTTACTCGCTTGTCCTCCTTCATTCCCTCAATCCACTCCTCAATCCCTCGCTCCTCTCCTCCACCCGCTCCACCTCCTCTAATCCAATCCCTCACTTCTCTCTTTCTTCTGTTCCCATGATCCTCCACTTCCCGTAGCCATGCTGTCGTCAGCACATAACAGCGGCGGTCAGTCTAATGAGAAGTGAGAGAAAGATGTTCACACGCTCTCTCTGTTTAATCAGAGACATCTCTCTCTCTCTCTCTCTCTCTCTCTCTCTCTCTCTCTCTCTCCATCACGCTCCATTAGAGAGGACGGGGTTTTGATTGGCCGCTTCGTCTCCGCAGATTGAGATATTTAACGCGCAGGAGTTAATGTGGGCCGCGAGAGATAAACGAGCCGCTTCCATTAATCCGTCTAAACGGGTTCCAGGTAGAACTGCACTCGATTATTACGTCACGGTTAATCGTCTCTATAATCACCGCAGGTATGTTCGACCAGCATTCTCAATCTGATCTCAACTCATCAGACTCAGACGTCCACTGAAACGCGGGACATTTCCAAATGGACTCGCGTCATGCAGACCGAGGAGTTCACGCTGGCGAGGGAACGTCCGCTTGCAGCTGCTCTAACAGAGCCGAGAACTGGTTTCGTCGACGCGTCACAACAGGAAACGTAGCCACGCTCTTAAAAATCCAGGTTCTTTAATGATTCTTTACAGCACCAGAGGTTCTGCAAAGAACCTTCTTCTTGTCAAGAACCATGTTTTATTGTATAGGGTGCTTGAGGTGAGCTATAGGGTACTTTGGAACTTTACAGAAGTTCCGTATGGTTCATTATAGGTTCTTCAGAGCAGTGCTTGCGTTCTTCGACAGGTTCGAGGTTCTTTGTGAGAACATCACTCTGGCATCACGCTTAAGAACCTTACTCTGGTTCCTTAAAGCGCTAACTAGGGGTTCTTTTTTTAGAGAACGTATGATAACATGGTTCCTTGTTGCACTGATATGAGGAACCATTGTGTGAATAGATGGTTCTCTACAGAGCTAGAAAGTAAAAGGTTCCATGAGCCACTGAGAAGCGAACCTGCGGCAAATCAGGTTCTTTGTGAGACCGTGATATTAATATTATCTCCCGTTAATGTGAGTTAACGGCTGTTATCTTTAGTAAACAACAACATTTGTTTGTGTGTGTGGATCTTGACTTTTCGACCTGACTGTAGGTTCTTCTGAAGTTGGTTCTCCGTCTTTTTTTTTCCCACAGCTCCGGTTATGTAACAGTCATTAACCTGTGTGTATCTGGCACCGAAAAAAGATCTGCTTCACAGGAAATACACACGCCAACTTCCTGTGCCTCTCACCGTCCTTCTAGTATCAGCCGGTTCCACACATTCACACTCTCACTGCTATCGGGAAGAGATATCACACACACACACACACACACACACACACACAGGATCCACCTGTGCACTGCCCCCTCGCCGCCCCTTCATCCTGTCCTATAGCACTTTCCTCGCCGCTCGCAAACGCGACCTGTCCCGAACGGGCCGGAGGTCGAACGCCATCGGGGTCAGAGGTCATGGATGTAGGGACTTCCCCATAATCATTTCTGGAAAGAGGTCAGGACAAACAAGGCAATTTAGATTAGAAAGCGTGTCCTTTATCTAGCGTGAGAGGAAATACGAGTTTAATTACACGCAGGAGGAAACGCAGCCGCATCATCCAGAGAGCGGAAACCTGAAGACAGTCGAGGGCAAAAAGGGTCACGTGATAACTAGATGATGGATGAATTTATTTTACAGTAAATGCATAATTTGGACGCCGGGGCTCTTTAGGGCTCTTTAGTGCCTCATATTTCTGCTGTCTTTTGTGTCCTGTAGTTTGCGACGCGGTCTCGGGGACTGGAAATCCGACGTCTTATTATAATTATTATAGTGATATACTGTATACGCTCACACGTATCATTTCACATTACATTTACGGCATTTGGCAGACGGCCTTATTCTCAATTATACAACCGAGCATTCGAGGCCCAGCGGTGGAAGCTCAGAAGTGCCGGGATTTGACCTTACGACCTTCTGATCAGTAGGCCGAGGTCTCAACCACGGAGCTACCACTTTACTATTGGACAAAAGTCTCACCATTGACGCTTTCACCATGATCTCGAGTCTCCCAGTCCACTGGCAATACCTCACACCACAGAATTCTGGACTCTGATTGGGTCAGAAGGTGTTGATGAGTTTTCTAGAACTGTAGCGCGGGTTTATATTAACGAGCTCGTTCTGATATTTAACCGTTTCCGTAGCGACAGCCCGCTCACACGGACACGTACGGAAGTCGCTCGACGCGAACGGGTTAGAAAATAATGAAGGTTTCTGTAAGGAGACGCTCACCGAACGTTTTTAAGGAAGGACGCTCAAAGGTCAGAGGTTAAAAAAAAAAAAAAAGTTGACTTCAGTTCCACGAAACGAAATGTAACCGTAAATAGATAAAAAGTACAACGTGCTGTTCTTTAACCCTTAGCGGTCGGCTCTCCCGCCTGCTGAGAAAACAGAACGTTCGCACTTCCGCTTCAAAATCTCCGCGAGTTTTTGTCCTACAAGCGTCAAACTGACACCCCCCGAAACCTTGACCGGTCTACTTTCCAAATGTACATCGGTCGAACCCATACGTATTTTTAGAGCTTTGCGAGGAGGATAAAATGAACAGCGTGCAAGTTTCACTCTCTGAGTCAGAAAGCAGCTCTCAGCGTCCCACCCATTAGCAGCGAGAGCTATTCGTATGATAACCTTACGGTAAATCGGCCGTCGTTATCGGGTGATTACGAGGCAAGGCGACGTGTGACCATGCCCAGGTTTCCTCATATAACCCAGAGCACATGTTGGGGTTGTTTACACCTCACCGAGGAGCTACAGGATGACACGCACCTACATTTCGAACTTCGACGTGATGTTTGTGATGAGTGAGTTTGGTCGACTGGCGTTCGTCATGGAATGATTATGATCCCGTGCTCAGCACTGCGATCCGTGCCGTGTTGCGTCGCGTCGCTAAGGCGTCTCTGTCTACGTAACAGATTAGAAAAAACGTATCACGGCAACCAGAAAGGTCGACCAATTACCCATAATCTATCCATAAAGTCTTTCATTCATAGTTCATTGCTCGCTTCTGTTATGTTCAGAGCAGTTACAAATGATTTCATCACGTCAGGTTCATGTCGCATGGTATTGCGTTGTCTAAGAATATTGGAGGCTAAATTCGGTCGACCACCTTGTAACGGACCGTGAGAACGGTGTCGATTAGCTTATCGCTACGATTAACGACGCACACGTTCTAAATGAATGTTTTCATTTCAATGTTTTAAATGAATTATTTTATTTTATACCATATCCTGTGATCAGAATCCGGAGCGTTTAAATAGTTCGCTATACAAAACAAGATTGTAGTCATCACTGAAGGCCAACTAAATCAGACGTGGAGGTTTGTACTGCCGTTACCGTGCCCTTATTGTATTAGTGTAGGGCTACTGTAATACACGCCAGGTGTAAATGTAGTAGTAAACATGTGCCAGGGCAGCTGTAATGTGTAAATGGTGAATGGGATAGCTGCTGGGGTGGGGGAGACACGATGACATCCCAGATGAGCCGTGACCTTTGACAGTGCGGGGGAACTATTACAGGTGTGGACACCTATCTCATCAGTATTCATTGTGTAAGCCACTCGCTTTGAAATAAAAAATAAAATAATATAGTGTCACTTCAAAGTTCTACAAGTTTTGTAGTCAGACCACATGACATTACTGCATGGTTTAATCACCTGTAAGTAGCCAACACCATGTTTACAAGGTTCAGAGCTCAAAAGTGAAATATATTCAAATGTAAAGGCATGTCAGGCTGCCTCACAAGTGTCGGAAAGGCCTCAGAGTGTTAATAAATAGAAATCGTAGGTGTAAAAGACTTCGTGGTGATGCGTTGCTATGGAAGCGCTGACTCTGCTTCATCACACCACCTAAGAGCACCACACGCGGTGTTTCATTCCTTCCTCTTTATATTTTGTCCTGCGAGTGGGAGTGTGTGGCGAAGACGTCTTCTGGGTCAAGCGTTATCTCCTCCGCTGAATCGTCGGGAATTTTTCCGAACCTTGTGTACCTTCTCGGGTCCATTATGGTGTCACGGGTCAAGCTGTAAATCGTCTCCTCGTTTCCTGATTTCATTTGGCCTGACGCTTATCAAACTGCTGCTACAAACAAAGGCATTGTGGGGGAAAAGGAGAAGATTCATCTGCAGGGTTAGTGGGTCGTCCTTGAGATAATGCATCTGTGTGGGTGTGTGTGTGTGTGTGTGTGTGTGTGTGTGTGTGTTATATGGGTTACTGAAAAGAGCTGACAGCTAAAATTCCACAAGGGGCAAAGGGCATGAGCGACAGTGACACGAAGACACACACACACAAACACACACAGCACAGGGTGGGACAGTACAGTAAATGCTTCTTTATTCACCCGTGTGTGTGTGTGTGTGTGTGTGTGTGTGTGTGTGTGTTTAAAAAAAAAAAATCTGGGATCTGATGTACCTCCGTCGTAAAGGACAGCAGCAGGCTCTCCTTCCTTCCTCGTCTATTGTGAGTTGTGGATGGTGGATGGGGGACTGTACACACACACACACACACACACACACACACACACACACACACACACACACACACACACATGCACCACTTCCTTCTCTGCTTATTCTGCTGCAGGAAAGTACAGCGACGGGTGAAGGCCAGGCCTCCTCTTCCTCCTGTGAATCAACACACACAGCAGCATCACATGAGTACAAAAGTTTGTGACCCCATGGGACAAAATCACATAAACTACAAGGTGTTAAAATATGCGTCGTTATATATCTATACCATACTGCTGTTAGACTCTGGATCGTGATTGGTCAGAAGGTGTTGGTTCATTTTCTATAACAGAAGCTCTGACAGTAGCGCAGCGGCACGTGCTTAAATGACACAAAAGGCAAAAGAAAAAAGAAATCCGAGGTGCAAACGTCCTCGTAAAACATTTTCATTCATTGATTAGAAATGCAGCGATGGGAAAGGTTACATCAGGCAACGTACATCTAGAAGAAAACAAAACACACACAAAAACCTGCTTTGTCTCAAAACACATGGCATGCTTGAGTCACTTTCGGCAGGTGAGTCGATTCAGAGTCGCATCGTTTTCTTAAAGCACTTGGAAGTGGGCCGAGACGACGTCGCAGGGTTCCTAACCGGTCCACACGAAAGAACCGCACAGAGTGGGAGACCACACCAAGGTTCTGTTCAAATGGACTATGTGAAAGCATCCTAAAAAATACGGTGTGTTTGATTCAGAGTCGATTCAGAGTCAAATCACTTTCTTACTGCAATCAATCCAAGAGTTCACTTGAAAGTGGACCGAGATGACCCCTCAGGGTTCTCAGCAGCCCAAAAGAACCGCACCGAGTGGGAGAACACACCAGGGTTCTGTTCAAATGGAACAAATGGAATGTGAAAGCATCCTAAAAAATATGGTGTGTTTGATTCAGAATCGACTCACTTTCTTACTGCAATCAATCCAAGATAGGATTGACCTGGAAGTGCATTCAGATGATATCACAGGGTTCCCACTGGCCCTAAAGAACAACACTGAGCAGGAGACCAGACCAGGGTTCTGTTCAAATGGACTATGTGAAAGCATTTTTAAAAATATGCCGTGTTCGATTGAGAGTTGATTCAGAGTCGAATCACTTTCTTACTGCAATCAATCCAATATAGAGTTCACATGGAAGCGGGCTGAGATGATCCCTCGGGGTTCTCCGCATCCCAAAAGAACCAGAAGGACACACTAGGATTCTGTTCAAATGGACTATGTGAGAGCATCTTTAAAAATATGCCGTGTTCGATTGAGAGTTGATTCAGAGTCAAATCACTTTCTTACTGCAATCAAATTGCACAAGGGTTTACTTAGAAGTGGACTGAAAAGGCTTCTCACAGCTAAAACAACCCCAATGAGGGGGGAACACATCAGGGTTCGATCCGAATGCAGGCAACATTTAATACTAGCAGGGATTACTCCAAAAATGTCATTTGACTCGGTCGAGATACGAACTTGACACCAAATTTAACAACAGCAGTCTTTCTGAATGTTTATGCAGGTTGAAAATGCTTACATAGTGTCACGAAGCCCCGTGAACGTTCCCCTTAATCGCTA
>NC_030430.2:25342726-25345226 GCF_001660625.3 Ictalurus punctatus
TTAGATCAAGAAGGTGGATACGGTGTTGTACTAGGTTGGTCCACCCAGGCCTTTGACGGAACAACAAGGGTACTGCTGGGTCTGCTGGCCTTCTAGCCTTCGGGTCTGGTTGATCCTCTTCCTGATCCTCTTCCACTTTACGAATCAGCAGCAATGTGCTGGGATTGCTGGGTGGTCCTTTCCACGCGTTAAGCAGATTGATATGGTAGATCTGTGTAGCCTTGCCTTTGTCAGGGTGATGAATTTCATACATCACTAGTCCAATCTTACAGACGACGCTTTGAAGTCCTTGCCACTTCATCAGAAACCTGTTCGTTGATGTTGGGCGTTGAAGTTCTCGGGATCGAGCGTGTTGGCCATACTACGTCTTCTGTGCCTTTTGTGCCTGCTGGAGGCAGACATAACATGACGCCAACAGAAAGTAACAGATTACCAGTAGAGACCCATCGGGACCATTACAGTTTCCATTAAAACCAATACAATTCCCATTATATCCATTAAAACCATTAGAAATTCTATGAGGGATTCTGATGTTTTATTCAGCTGGGTAATTAGTTAGCCGATACTAGCTAGGACTGAGCTAATCCAAGCGTCGTTATGAGCGTCGTTATGGTTACAGAGAGCTCTGGATGGAGAATTACGTAAAAAAAACAAAAACATCAAGTGTAAAAATAGTCACTCTTTTACACCAAACACCTCTCTCTCTCTCTCTCTCTCTCTCTCTCTCACGCTCTCTATCTCATCCGTTCTCCTGTGACAGATACGAGGTCTTCACCGCTCCCCCGGTAAGAGGAAACACCTCCCTCTTGCAAAAACAGTCTTTATTATTGAAGCCCCGAGGCGACTGGCACTAAAGAGGCCTCCGAAAAAACTATGGAAATGAGTCTTCCTCGCTCATAAGGCAGGTCCCAATATCTGCTCTTTGCCTTCAAAGGAAGGAGAGAAAAGACCGACAGCGGAGGGGAGGAAGAAAGGATAGGCGAAAGGGAAAAAAATGGTAACACATTGTTCTTTTCTCCCGGGTTTTATGAGAAATTAATTAATTATGGATGAATGAGTGAGAGAAAAGGAGCGTAATTACAATTACATCTCTCCCTACAGAGCCCGGTTCTGTCCCCAATGGCTCTTTATCACCTTTAATTTCGAAATGAAAAGCTGATAAAGTTTCAGAATGCTTTAATTCGCCATCGATTTGTCGTAATTACTCGTTCGCCCGTACCCCCCCACCACCACCACCCCCCCTCCCTCGCTCTCTCTCTGTCTGGAAAGAAGGAAAGACGTCTAACAGTCTTTCAGTCTAACGTTATAAATATATATATATATATATTTTTTTCATTTCCATAATTCAAACTCTCATTATGTTCGACGTGTCGCACGAGCCGAGGTGAAGGAGGAGCGACGAGGACCGACGGAACAATCTTAAATCAAATCGCTCAATTATAGACTGGGAGTCATAATTACTGGAGCTCTTGAATTGAAGTGCTCCCCCGGGACAGATAGATAGGTAGATGGACGTACGGGTGATGCATGGAGAGACACGGAGAGGTAAATAAATGAATACGCCACGCAGAAATACAATGCGGTGCAGGCGGCGAGAGCGCCACATGCGCTAATCGATAGGCTGCAAAGCAACGAGACGCAATTAAAAGGGATATCGAGTGAACAGCAGAGCAGCAGCCGGATCAGGGTCTGGGGTTTGACCTGAAATAGATGAAGTTCAACCTCTTTTTCCTTCTCTTTTTCTCCGTCTGAAATGCGAATTCCGTCTGTTACTGGGCCTCAGAGTTGGGAATCTCAGCTAGCTAGTAGCTCTGGCAGTAGCGCAGGTTTATATTACTATGCTATCGTTTCTATAGTAACAGCTCGTTCACAGGACCGGTACGACAGATGCTCCAATTTCTCACCGAGTTATTATTTATTTAATATCGGCCAAACTTGTTAAAATAAAACGTCTCCGTGAGAAGCAGACATTCCCTACAGTACAGCGCTAGTGAAACACGTTGTGTGATGCTGTTGTAGTACAATAATCAACAACAGGGTGGCAGCATTTCCCTCTAACACTACATCCCGAAGTGTTTTATTCCACTTACACCACATACGTTTTACAACCATTACAATTTAGCGTTAATTAATGACTAACACGCCATCATTTTTTTTTTTTATCCATTTATGGTTACATATAATATATAATGTCAGGGAATGCCTGTGCGGGAAATAATTATTTACTGAAACAGTAAAACATAACAGTTCATCATTATGATTCAAGTCTGAGAGTGTTTACTGCCACATGAACAGAGTGATGAAATGCACACGTGTGTGTGTGTGTGTGTGTGTGTGTGTTGTTCGCTCTCTGAAAACCAGCTGTTGGGCTTCAGAGGTGCTTCATTGCTGGAGTTTTTTGTGTGGAGGTGAAAGAAGAAAAATGAGAAGAAGAAGAAGAAGAAGAAGAAGAAGAAGAAGAAGAAGAAGAAGAAGAAGAAACGCATAACCTCCAGCTCCA
>NC_030430.2:25350226-25362726 GCF_001660625.3 Ictalurus punctatus
TTTCCAGCCCTCGACTCCTCACATACGACTTCTGCTAACTTTATTGATTTTTTTTTTCTCCCTCTTTTTTGACATTTCCTTGAGTAATAAAAGCACATTCCCCCCCCCCCCCCCCCACCCTCCCCCCTCCACCATCCCTCCTCTGCATTTTTTTCCGCTCAGTGCCTGAAGGTTACAGCTTAAACGTGCATCATTCAGCGGAAAAACAAAAGACCCCCCCCCCCCAAAAAAAAAATTGATTCGGTTATCAGACGTGGAGCTTTGATCAGACGCTGAAAAGCAGTGCTGCGTGTCAGAAATGTGCGATTGCAGCTCTTTCGGAGTTTCACAATTACAACATGACAAGGGTCCAAAGTTTGGTCCCTGTTTGGATCCTTCGGCAATAAGACATTTCTATGGAAAGACTCTCTAATGTGTCACGTGGCAGACGTTAGCGTTTAACATTTCCCCGTTTCTTCTCCTGTATCTGCATATTCGCTGTGAGCTGTAGATTTAAATTCCGCAAATTCTTTTGCTCGCTATTGCATTTCCATTTTGTTACTGATATTAATTTGAAGCTCCAGGCACGGCGCTGAGTGCCGTTTCATGTATTTATGATTACTTTTTCACAGTAAAATGCTGAATAACAAATCTAAATGTCTCCTTTTCTTACGTTTATTTATATGAAGCCAATCTTTATCACAACTTAATCAGTAGAGAGTAAAATTCGGTGTATAAAAAACATAAATAAGTGAGGAGAAGGAGGAGGAGGAGGGGCCACGCCTCCTTCACTGAGACTGGCGGATGCAAAGGCCACACCTCCTTCACTGAGACTGACGGATACAAAGGCCACACCTCCTTCACTGAGACTGACGGATACAAAGGCCACACCTCCTTCACTGAGACTGACGGATACAAAGGCCACACCTCCTTCACTGAGACTGACGGATACAAAGGCCACACCTCCTTCACTGAGACTGACAGATGCAAAGGCCACACCTCCTTCACTGAGACTGACAGATATGAAGGCCACACCTCCTTCACTGAGACTGACAGACACAAAGGCCACACCTCCTTCACTGAGACTGACAGACACAAAGGCCACACCTCCTTCACTGAGACTGACAGACGCGAAGGCCACACCTCCTTCACTGAGACTGACAGATACAATGGCCACACCTCCTTCACTGACACTAACAGATTCAAAGGCCACACCTCCTTCATTAGGACTACCAGTTACAGAAGCCACACCTCCTTCACTAGAACTAACAATTACAGAGGCCACACCTCCATCACTATGACTAATGCTTACAGGGGCCACGCGTCCTTCATTCAGACAAAAAGTCACAGAAGCCACGCCTCCTTAACTAGGCCTAACAATTATAGAGGTCACCCCCCCCCCCCCCCTCTTTCTCTCTCTGTGTCTCTGTGTAACTGCACCATGTGGTACTTAAGGCAAACAGCGTTTAATAGGCAATAGAGTCAGGAGTGAGAGTGACAATAACGGCACCCCCTACTTCAATTATTGGATACGTATCCATCACAGCGCTGACGTATACGCGACCCTCGGCACCTGCCGGCTGAGATATTGACTGGCGTGGTGTGCGGTGACAAGTCCCATTTACGATCGCATTTATTAACGGCCTGTTAAAATTGAGTGAAGCTTCTCTCTCTCTCTCTCTCTCTCTCTCTCTCTCTCTCTCTCTCTCTCTCCTGGGTTTTTATTCATTTGAAGAGAAGTAGAATAAATACATGCAGGAATGACATCTTTCCTTTGTCTGGATCACATGGCAGACTGTTTCTTTTTATTGTTTTACGCATCTTACAAATTTCAGACGCGCGTGCTGGACATTTTAATGCAGGGAAGACATTTAGAAGCTGTTTTACCTCACTCTTACGATTAGCATAACATTTTTAACAGTTTAGTGAGCTCATCTAAACTAGCCAGCGACCTACATGCAGCACTGTCCTATCCTTATCCAGCTAACTAGTTAGCTTAGCTAATATGAACTTTACCTCACTTGCAGCAGTGATGTATGTGATAAGAAGTTATCCAGCTAGTGAAGATGAATAGTGGAGCCTGTAAAAGCTAAAGCTAATTCTGCGGCAGAATTTAGTCTATGGAAAACAGCAAGCGTTGGTGTTAATGGTTTTCATACAACAATAAAAAATAAATTAATCAGCAAATACAATTTAGATATTATATTCTCTGGAATAATAACAATAATTTTGTTTAGTTAAGTTTATATCTGTGTTATATTGAGTCAATCACTCAAAAATATAAAATAGTTATTTTAGGGGGAATGTTTTTCATTTAACAATAGTTAATTTTTTTATTATTATTATTATTATTTCTTTAATTTTTTTTTTTTTTACAAATATATATTGTTTCATTTTTATTTTATTCGGTGTCATGATTGTTTTTCATACAGCAGTAGCTAAAATAATTCTTAATGAATTAATTTATTTAAATACTTACTTATTTATTTTAAATATCTGAGGTTTGGTGTAAATTATTTCTGCAGACCAATTTAAAAAAAAAAAACAAAACAGGTATTTTTTTTCTTTATCATTCAAATCAATTAAAGAAACCAAACTATATAAAAGTAAGTTTGTGTGAATGGTTTTCATACACCAATTTCTAAAAAAAATGTAATAAAATTTTTTTTTTTTTACATTGTTAAAAAAACACTCACATAGAAAATAAAATTATTTAAAATATTTGAAAACCTATATTTAGAATGTTGGACTGAATGCTTTTCATAAAGCATTTCTTTTCCAACAGATAAAATATATTCTTGAAAACAATTCCCACCCACACTCAACAATAAAATAATTAAAAAGAATTATATATATATATATAAATCTGAGTGTTCATACATAATTTTCTCAAAATATTTTATTCTATTTTATGCTGTCAGTGTGATTGCTTTTTATATAATAGCTTTTTTTTTTTTTTAATAATAATTCGCAGTCATCTTTTTCTTCTTTCTTCTTCTTTTCTGAAAGAATAATTTCTAACGTTTCTTGGTTGCTAACCGAGACAGGAGCGGAAGAGGAAGTTGGACGGCTCGCTCTTTTCCTCCCGTCTCTGAATTACGCCTCCCTTAATTGGCTTCGATGGCGTTTAAAGCAAACAGTTTAAATAAGTAAAAGCCATTTGGACGAGCGAGTCTGCAATTACTGGAAGCGTATCAGTCAGTCAGTGAGTGAGTGCCAGGAGGGAGGGGGAAGTGTGTGTGTGTGTGTGTGTGTGTGTGTGGCCAACACAGGGAGGTTTCCAGAGTGACAGGAAGCCCACAGGTAGCAGATCCACTATCTAAAAGGCAGCCAGTTAATTATGCAGCAGGGTGACATGTTTATAAGGATGAACTTTGGGCGTGTGATTAGAGGCAGGGGCAGACTCCGGGGGCGCCGCAGGGCACACACGGCCTCGACTCATTTCCTCACCTATTATATGCTAATGACGGTCATTGGGAAACGGCAGGGTGAGAAGGAGTTCATTTAGAGGGTCGTTACGCCGGGCCGTATTTCAGCTCGGCTTTAGGAGAGGAGGAAGGGGCGGAGATTTGGGACTGGAAGTCAGGAAGTGTGTGGTTTATGTCTCACAAGGGAGGATGCGGAAGAGAAGTCGAGAAGAAGTAGTACCACCGGGATTATATTTTACTCTTACACCACAGCGCTGCTGAATTCTCCATTCCGATTGGTCAGAAGGATGTTGATTCATTTTCCACAACGGCAGCTCTGGTGCACTAGTGACAAATCACAGGGGTATTAATAATTAATGCGCTCCACCTTATTCTAATACTGTAGCCCAGGTAACAGTTTCTATAGCAACAGCTCATTCACAGGGACTTGTCAATCATGTTTAATTGCTGATATGGATATAATTATGTAGCATTTATGGAAGGAGTCTCCAGTGTCAGCGCTGAGAAGATGTATAACTTTAACTGTCAAATAAATACATTTAAATAGAATCTGTACAAAGTTGATGAGCTTGTGAGAAAAGCAGTGTGTGTGTGTGTGTGTGTGTGTGTGTGTGTGTGTGTGTGTGTGTGTGTGGGTTGATATAAGGCTCTCTATCATGTCCCTGATGGTCTAAAAGGCCAGACTTTACAACTCCACTTGATATACATGAGTTCATTCACTGCTTTTATTTAAACCTCAACCTCAACCTCAGATTAAAGAACCGAACAGGATGAATTATCTCCGGGTTATTTATTAAATTTATTGCTTTTATCGGCTTATTTAAGGCATCAGATTCGGTAGGAGGTAAAATATTAAACTATAAACTCCATAATTTCTGTCTGATATATTTAAATAAATAAATAAATAAATAAATACACCTGATTAAAAATCTATTAGTTGCTTTTGTTGTACAAGTTGCCTTAATGAAGCATCTATTTTTAATTTTATGTTAAAATTGCACTATTTTCATTTAGTTTTTATGCCTTTAGTGGTGCCTTAGTTTAACACGATCGTTTTATTCTACAGTCCATTGAAGGTAAACGAAGATATCAGCAACAGTTATTTTTTAAAATTTTTTCACATTTTATTACATTATTTGACATCTATGTTTAAATGATTACAAAACAGTATATTATATGAGATTATATTATGTCTAATAATAGTAGTCTTTACGCATGTAATTGTCTTGTTCTTTTGGCCGAATAGTTTTAAATTTCGATCAACGTTACCTGCAAATAGAATCACATGACATCATTCATGAATTATCCGGGATATTAAGAATGATTGCTTTTTTTAGGATGCAGTCTCCTTCTCGAGGAACCGATAAATTAAGTGATGACTGATAAAACATGTTGTGCTAATAAACATAATATAAATATCATGAAATATGTTCCTTTAAGTCAGAGCACCAGAGCATTCAAATAATAAATAGAAACTCAGTGAAAGCCCCAGTTCAGTTTCTAACATGTGAGTTGAAGCTGAAAGGAATTTGTTAAGTTGATTTAGTAAATGATTGAAATTTCTGTCGGATTAAAAGTTTGTAGCACTGAACATATTTTGGATTCGCTTTTAATGAATTATTAATGATGGAAGCGTTTCATTAATGTTAGCTAAAGGATACTACATAAATGTAGTTCAGACAGAACAACCTCTTACTCTCGCTCTCTCTCTCTCTCTCTCTCTCTCTCTCTCTCTCTCTCTCTCTCTCTCACACACACACACACACACACACACACACACACACACACACACACACACACACACACACACACACACAGCCCCTCTCTCTCACTGCCTGCTAAAATATTTACAGTGGCGCTTGTTATGATCCCTTTTACAGGAACAGGTGGGGTCAGGAGCCAGCCTCCACTTCCAGTCTGTCTGTTTTAGCTCACAACTAGTGCAGTACAACAGGGTCAAGTCTGTATAAACCTCAAACCTCACAACACCTATAAACCTCGCTACTCACCCATAAATCTCACAACTCACCCATAAACCTTACAACTCACCTATACACCTCACTACTCACCCATAAACCTCACTACTCACCCATAAACCTCACAACCTCACCTATAAACCTCACTACTCACCTATAAACCTCACTACTCACCCACAAACCTCACTACTCACCTATAAACCTCACTACTCACCTTTAAACCTCACAACCTCACCTATAAACCTCACTACACACCCATAAACCTCACTACTCACCTATAAACCTCACTACTCACCTATAAACCTCACTACTCACCCATAAACCTCACAACCTCACCTATAAACCTCACAACCTCACCTATAAACCTCACTACTCACCCATAAACCTCACTACTCACCCATAAACCTCACAACCTCACCTATAAACCTCACAACCTCACCTATAAACCTCACTACTCACCTATAAACCTCACTACTCACCTATAAACCTCACTACTCACCCATAAACCTTACAACTCACCTATACACCTCACTACTCACCCATAAACCTCACTACTCACCCATAAACCTTACAACCTCACCTATAAACCTCACTACTCACCCACAAACCTCACTACTCACCTATAAACCTCACTACTCACCTATAAACCTCACTACTCACCCATAAACCTCACAACCTCACCTATAAACCTCACAACCTCACCTATAAACCTCACTACTCACCCATAAACCTCACTACTCACCCATAAACCTCACAACCTCACCTATAAACCTCACAACCTCACCTATAAACCTCACTACTCACCTATAAACCTCACTACTCACCTATAAACCTCACTACTCACCCATAAACCTTACAACTCACCTATACACCTCACTACTCACCCATAAACCTCACTACTCACCTATAAACCTCACAACCTCACCTATAAACCTCACTACTCACCCACAAACCTCACTACTCACCTTTAAACCTCACTACTCACCTATAAACCTCACAACCTCACCTATAAACCTCACTACTCACCCATAAACCTCACAACCTCACCTATAAACCTCACAACCTCACCTATAAACCTCACAACCTCACCTATAAACCTCACTACTCACCTATAAACCTCACTACTCACCTTTAAACCTCACTACTCACCCATAAACCTCACAACCTCACCTATAAACCTCACAACCTCACCTATAAACCTCCCTACTCACCCCTAAACCTAACTACTCACCTATAAACCTCACTAGTCACCTATAAACCTCACAACCTCACCTATAAACCTCACTACTCACCTATAAACCTCAAAATCTCACCTATAAACCTCACTACTCACCTATAAACCTCACTGCTCATCCATAAACCTCACTACTCAACTATAAACCTCACTACTCACCCATAAACCTTACAACCTCACATATAAACCTCACTACTCACCTATAAACCTCACAACCTCACCTATAAACTCCACTACTCACCCATAAACTTCACTACTCACCCATAAACCTCACAACCTCACCTATAAACCTCACTACTCACCTATAAACCTCATAACCTCACCTATAAACCTCACTACTCACCCCTAAACCTATCTACTCACCTATAAACCTCACTACTCACCTATAAACCTCACAACCTCACCTATAAACTCCACTACTCACCCATAAACTTCACTACTCACCCATAAACCTCACAACCTCACCTATAAACCTCACTACTCACCCATAAACCTCACAACCTCACCTATAAACCTCACTACTCACCCCTAAACCTATCTACTCACCTATAAACCTCACTACTCACCCCTAAACCTCACAACCTCACCTATAAACCTCACTACTCACCTATAAACCTCACTACTCACCCATAAACCTCACTACTCACCTATAAACCTCACTACTCACCCATAAACCTCACAACCTCACCTATAAACCTCACTACTCACCCATAAACCTCACTACTCACCTATAAACCTCATTACTCACCTATACACCTCAACATTTCCCCTATGTCATTCACTACTCACCTATAAACCTCACTACTCACCCCTAAACCTAACTACTCAGCTATAAACCTCACTACTCACCTATAAACCCCACAACCTCACCTATAAACCTCATTACTCACCTATAAACCTCACTACTCACCTTTAAATCTCACAACCTCACCTATAAACCTCATTACTCACCTATACACCTCGACATTTCACCTGTATCATTCACTACTCACCTATAAACCTCACTACTCACCTATAAACCTCACTACTCACCCCTTAACCTAATTACTCACCTATAAACCTCACAACCTCACCTATAAACCTCACTACTCACCTATAAACCTCACTACTCACCTTTAAACCTCACTACTCACCTATAAACCTATCTACTCACCTATAAACCTCACTACTCACCCATAAACCTCACTACTCACCTATAAACCTCACTACTCACCCATAAACCTCACAACCTCACCTATAAACCTCACTACTCACCCATAAACCTCACTACTCACCTATAAACCTCACAACCTCACCTATAAACCTCACTACTCACCCATAAACCTCACTACTCACCCACAAACCTCACAACCTCACCTATAAACCTCATTACTCACCTATACACCTCAACATTTCACCTATATCATTCACTACTCACCTATAAACCTCACTACTCACCCCTAAACCTAACTACTCAGCTATAAACCTCACTACTCACCTATAAACCTCACAACCTCACCTATAAACCTCACTACTCACCTTTAAACCTCACAACCTCACCTATAAACCTCACTACTGACCTATAAACCTCACTACTCACCCATAAACCTCACTACTCACCTATAAACCTCACTACTCACCTATACACCTCGACATTTCACCTATATCATTCACTACTCACCTATAAACCTCACAACCTCACCTATAAACCTCACAACCTCACCTATAAGCCTCACTACTCACCTATAAACATCACTACTCACCCATAAACCTCAATACCCACCTTTCAACCTCACAACCTCACCCATAAACCTCACAACCTCACCTATAAACCTCACTACTCACCTATAAACCTCACTACTCACCTATAAACCTCACAACCTCACCTATAAACCTCACTACTCACCTTTAAACCTCACAACCTCACCTATAAACCTCACTACTGACCTATAAACCTCACTACTCACCCATAAACCTCACTACTCACCTATAAACCTCACTACTCACCTATACACCTCGACATTTCACCTATATCATTCACTACTCACCTATAAACCTCACTACTCACCTATAAACCTCACAACCTCACCTATAAACCTCACAACCTCACCTATAAGCCTCACTACTCACCTATAAACATCACTACTCACCCATAAACCTCAATACCCACCTTTCAACCTCACAACCTCACCCATAAACCTCACTACTCACCTATAAACCTCACTACTCACCTATAAACCTCACTACTCACCCATAAACCTCACAACCTCATCTATAAACCTCACTACTCACCTATAAACCTCATTACTCACATATACACCTCGACATTTCACCTATATCATTCACTACTCACCTCTAAACCTAACTACTCACCTATAAACCTCACTACTCACCTTTAAACCTCACAACCTCACCTATAAACCTCACTACTCACCTATAAACCTCACTACTCACCTTTAAACCTCACAACCTCACCTATAAACCTCACTACTCACCTATACACCTCATTACTCACCTATACACCTCGACATTTCACCTATATCATTCAGTACTTACCTATAAACCTCACTACTCAATTGTAAACCTCAGCACTCACCTCTAAACCTCACTACTCACCTATAAACCTCACAACCTTACCCATATCCCTCACCACTCACCTATAAACCTCACTACTCACCACATTACTTATGTGGGGTTTATATGTGGGGTTATTATCAACCTTTCAATCATGAAATCACTTCAAATTAATTTGTCAGCATTACTAGACAAATTCGCCACTACTCAGGATATTTTCCTACACTACCGAGCTGAAGGTGTCTGATTGAGTATAAATCCTAAACAAATTAAAATTTTCTGATTATTTTTTAAAATTATGGCAAATTAAGCTCTGTCTGAGGCCCGCCATCTGATTGGCGGTTGCACCCCTGTCATCCGACATGTAAGTGGCGGATTATTGGAGTGTTTAATGAAGGAAATATTGGCGTCCATGTCTCCGTGTAAGGCTTTCAGACAAGCTTTTAGTGATTATTGTCATGTCCATCATGGCTGGACTTCATTCAGCGTGGTGGCCTGGCTTCATTTCAAAAGCCATTACCGTGGCGATCAATGTCATTTTACTTATACATTCGACTGTTTGGTTCATTCCAATCTGGGCTGGATGGACTTCAGCTCTTCATTTCCAACATTTCAGTGCTGCATAAAATTAACAGCTAGAGTCCTTTCGACATATATATATATATATATATATATATATATATATATATATATATATATATATATATATATATATATATATATATATATATGACCTAATTGTAACACATTTATGCTCTCTGATTATTTTTATTTTGTCATTCACCCTTATGCAAATGGTCAAGATTGCAAGTCTATTAAGGTTAATTTTTCTCATGTAATATGTGTTCATGCAATTTAAACCATTTAGACCCAAACATAGTTGCTTTAAAACTTAAGTAAAAGTGTTAATTCATACATACAGTACACGCTGAAATAAGCACAGGTACTTAAGTATTAAAGTTGGACCATTTATCTCCGCCCACTAAGATTACAAACTAATTTCAATAATATGTGAAACCTTTTATTTGTTGGCCCACCTTCATAATATTTGCTTCAGAACACTAAATTATTCAATAATCAGACGTACAGTATGTTGTGATTTGTAAACAGTATGGCTGTCAAATGTCAACCGATTCTAGGGGTGGGGCTTAATTTACTGTAACAGTTCTAATTTGTGAAAGGTTGCATGGGTTTGGACAGAACTTGCACAGGGACAAGATTCTGAAGATATGTGTAAAGTTCAGGGTGTGGTCATGCATAGGGGCGGGGCTAAGCAGAAATTTTCGTTTTTTCACAAACCAAAGAAAATCCGATCAAGCTGAAATTTGCCAGGTTGCCAGATCTTTCCCCTAATGACATTTTGTAAAGAAAAAAACTCACACTTGCCAAAAATTTTCCAGCTGACATTAGCAAACCCAAATATTGGTTTAATATGCCGTGTTGTACCTGCATGTAGCTTTTGTCTAGAATATCTCCTGGGAAAATCTTCTCTCCCACTGGTCAACTTTACAGTATTACGGTGATTATTTTCACATTTTAAAAGGCGACACCAGATCTATCACAGGTTACCAAGGAACTGTGAAAATAAACATTACAAAAGGTTAAAGATGGTAACGGCAAAACGCCCACATTATAAAAACCAGACTAGGATTTTATTCCTCCTTGCTATGATTTGCTTCAGTGATGGCTTTCCTGGAATGAACTCTGCTTAGCGAAACAGCTGTAAGCAAAACCTCTTCTGTTTGAGTGTGACAGGTACTTAGATAAGCCCTTGTGGATTACACTGAATCTTAAACATCTACTGGAGCACTCAACAGGGTCTTATCTGAAGCGTGAACTTGAAACAATAACAATCAAACATGGTTCACAACCCGGCTTAGGATTTTCTTCGCTGTGGGCTATAAAAGGCGGGTTCTTCATCTGGGAAAGTCCTTTTCATGGGTTTTTCCTCCATCCATTACACGCTACGTGTGTGTGAAAACATTCTTCTCCAAGAGTGATGCATGGAGACAGGTCTTAGCAGGCTCTCAGGGGACTCCTGGAAAGATTTCCTGGACACACACACACACACACACACACACAAATCAAAGTTCCCTGGTCCTTTTATTCCTGTTGAAATAAATGGTGTTGTAAAGAAAAATGGTAACTTAAATGCTAATAATGTCTCTTTTGAAATGAAAAAGAGTATTAAAACCAGCACGCCCACTCACACACCCACTTACTCACACCTAGAGGGAATTTAATCTCCAATCCACCTACCAGCATGCTTATAAAATATAGGAGAAACACGGAGAACCCTAAGGAACCCCACACAGACCTGACAAGGACAAGAAAAACTCCACGCAGAGAGTAACCCAAGCTGTGGGGGTTCTTTAGGTTGTCCATCTTGGAGCCTCTGTGTGGAACTATGCAGCAGAGGTTCCAAGGAGAACGTCTTTGGAAAGCTAGAAATGTTAACCATCAAAAGAACCTTTAAGAAACCTTTTATATGTATATATTTTTTTTAAATAAAATGATGTTTTAACTAACAGTGAGGGGAAATAAGTATTCAGACACCTGTGTTTTTGTTATTTAATATACTTCCAGGGCATATATCCAGTTTTTCGATGGTACGTAATGCCCCAGAGTTTTGCAGAGTGGCAGCTCTATATCACGATGCTCCCACCACCACGCTTCACTGTGTGTACGGTGTGTACGGTGTGTATGGGATTTATTCTCATTTCCTCTCACCAGAGTAAATTGTTCCAACAGATTTCTGATTTGTTTAAATCCTTTTTTATTTATTTATTTATTTATTTTCAGGGGGAGTCTAGCATGAGGTGCAGGAACGGAGATGATTGCGGTGCAGTTCACTGCTTCTTGTCCTCCGTCCAACTGTTGTTCCTGCTGCTTTCAGGTCGTCCTGCAACTCTTTTCAACTAACTTCTCTCTTACCTTCCTTCTCATTAGTCTGAGAGAGAGAGTTGTGGAAATCTTGTGCGGTTCACCTGTCCAGGGAAGCTCTGTTGAGGTCGCGTGAACGTTCCACCTGCGTATTACGGAAAGAGTTGTTGTTTAATAATTTCGTCCCTGAAAACTTCAGGAAGCTCCTTCACCTTCACCGTGATGGCTAGTTCTTCTATAATGACATACAATGCTATTCGCATGAGAATAATATTTGCAGCATCGTTTTTATGAAACTGTAACTTTATTTTAAATATTTGAATATTATATAATATCATATATTATACTTATTTCCCCTTACTGTATTGTCGTTCTTAAATCACCGTTTTAAACGCCGAGTAAGTGGATGAAAACTGATCTACATACAGAACGATAGGGCAAGTGCTT
>NC_030430.2:25367726-25400226 GCF_001660625.3 Ictalurus punctatus
ATCATCTTAGCTAGATTCCTGGCTAATGTGAGGAAATCTGACAGGATTTTTAAAATAAAAGTCATAGTGTAATAGTGTAATCTTTATAGCTAATGCTAACTGGCTAGGTAATATGAGCTAACCTGACAGGATTTCTGACTGAATAAAAAAAAAAAATTGAATCTTTATTGTTAATGCTAACCAGCTAGCTAGTATGAGCTATCCGGAAAGGATTTCTGACAGGATTTCTTTCATAAAAGTCATAATCTTTGCCGCTAATTTCACCCAGCTATATTATATGAACGAACCTAACAGGATTTCTGAGAAAGCCTCTTTGTGAGCGCAGACCAAAACTAATTTTGCGTGCCAGCTGCTAATCAGAAACATAAAAACGATTAAGTTTTGGAATAATTTGGACTATAGTTTATTTTCCAGTGGGTAAATGCCTAAACATTTAACCCGGGCCAAAGTTGAAGGCTAAAGCTCCACAAAGCTCTTACTAGGAATAATTTATACCTCAAAATAATGACTCATTTTCCTGTTTATGTGTGATTAATGAGAAAAACAATCAGGCAGAATCCAAGGTCTTGTGATCACACCATGTTTAGAGCAGAGTCATGTGCATTTCAGAGAATAAATCAAAGAGATAAAAACCGGTTGCCAGAGTGGGTTTCATTCATTATCATGTTTCATAACACCAAGAGTCATAAATAATATAAACTCATGGATTTCTTTTTGATTTTGAATCACAGCTCGTTTTTGGACAGTTGCTGGACCGTTTCATGAATCAGATGCAGATTCGTTCGGACTTTATTCCGTGCGCTGAAATCGCGCGTTTGTTTCCACGTAAGAATTTATTCAGTTCTCGTTATAGCTTATCGTAACACGTAACAGATTTAATTCTTTAAATGTTGATTTCTCAGGCCTCACGAGATGCTACACGGTTGTACATTCATTTACGCAATTAATCCAGGTTAAACCTCAAGCTGCGCGGTCAAAACGGTCAATTTAGACCACGCCCACATGTATAAGGATATTTTTTGATAGATATTTGAGTTCTTTCTCTGCATTTCCATGAACCTGCTTAATTCGCAATTTTGAAATTACACTATCGCCCCCTACTGGGCTAGCATGCTCATGCGAGCGCTTTCAAAACTATTTTCTGTTTGCATTCGGACGGCGATATTTCCGGAAATCGGCTGTTAAGATGTTTACATTTCTTCGTTGTAGATCCTTTTATCCAAACGGACTTACAGTAGAAATTTACAGGGCGCTGCCCTTTCACCGAAGTTATTAACCAAATCAACACTTTTTAATCAAGGTGCTGATTCCAGAGGGATCGGTCTCGCCGTGAGTCACTCGTGACAAGCGTACACTTTGACCATGACATTGCTGACATCGCTGACCTAAATCTAAGCATTCCAGCCACAGGGTCATGTTTTGCTTCTTTCTTAATCTCATGCTTAAAATAGCAGACGAAAATAGGCCTCCGAGGCGAAACGGGCTGACCGCAGAGGGTGGACTTCCCGCTCCGGTGGTGAGGAGGGTTGCGCTGCGAGGCGTTACGGCCTGGGACGAAAGAGAAAAAGGAAAGTGCAAACAGTAGAAAGCTTTCAGCCTTGCATAAGCGTAGGAACTTGTTTAGAAAAAACACAAACTGACGCATCGGCCTTATCGCGCTGAACTTTTTAACACGTGGGACGTGTCACTGTGATACGAGCCACCTGCATGCGCAAAACAAACAAAAAAAAAAAACACCAAGCTGACACACGTTTAACCCCATCAGACTACCTGAAAGTTTACATCTTAGAGAGTCAACGTTTCTCAATTGTTTACTTAACGCAACAAAGGGACAAAGGTACACCATTTCCTTCATTGATTTTGTAGAAACACGAGCAGTTTGTCCGACATCTCTGGTTTATTTATTTATTCATTTACTTATTTATTTATTTTTTTTGCCATTTCTTTGCATATTAATCAGTTTTGATCCAACCCATCTCTCTTGTAAACACCGTATCGATGGTTACTATAGAAACGATAATGATAACGATAACGTATTAGAACAAGCGCATTAATGTAAAGCTGCGATACTGTCAGAAAACTCATCACCTTCTGACCAATGAGAAGAGAGATACATATATGTGGTTTTTATATGGAATGATGCAGGCCCATGTGCGTGTGTGTGTGTGTGTGTGTGTGTGTGTGTGTGTGTGTGTGTGTGTCCTATGAAAGTCCAGCCTATGTGTAAAAGAGTGATACTTGAAAAGGACCAGATTTACACAAAAAGAAGCCCATAATCACACCTATTTACGGTTTAATACTAAGAACTTACTGCATGTGAGATACACACACACACACACACACACACACACACACACACACACACACATTTTATATGCACACGGGCAATGAGGGAGAAAAAGGGGTTCATAACTTTGTTTCAGCCCCAGGGGAGAAAAGAAGACAGTCACATGTGGACAAAAATACAAAAACAAGAAGGCACAAAAACAAAAGGGAGCGTACGAGTGAGCGAGAGCGAGAGAGAGCGAGAGAGAGAGAGAGAGAGAGAGAGAAAGAGAGAGAGCCAGGGCTGTGATTAGAATAAACCGGCTCGATATGATGCTCTCCCCTCCCTCTCTTTAATATCACAAAACTCCCTCGCTCTGTTTTCCAGGCCGAGCAGCAGAATCAGGCTGATTTTCTAATAAACGCTCAGGCCTCGGGTTATTTGCGAGCCACGTCCGGGGCCGAATGCAGTTTGAGGTTATCACCGGCGGATATTGTCATCAGCCCAGTGGCGCACTCCAGCCGTTCTCTCCTCTGCCTGACTTATAAACAGAAAGAGAGTGAGAAAACCAGAAAGGCAGAGTGGTTAAAAACGAAAAAAAAGAAAGAAAAGAATAAGACCGTGGCATAGAGAGGTCACGTCGTCACGTCAAGCCTCTTCTCTTCGCGTGTCACTCATACCTATGTTTTGTGGGGTTTTTTTTTCCCCCCTCAAAGCTGCACTACAGTCACTCACAGTGCATTAGAATTCGTTTTTAAGTTTTTATAAAACTCATGTAACTTCAAGTCCGGTACCGTAGCGCATTGCCTGTCTTAAAGTCTGTATTCCTGTGTATGATTTTATAACTATTATAAACTCTTATAACACACCGCATACGACTTAAAACCGTTATCTGACTCGACCTGTTATCAGTAAGCAGTAACACACTCCATGACGTGCTGTCAAAGGAAAATAATCAACGACAGGGGGCGGAGTTACTCTTAGCACACTGAAGTTTCCTCGAGAGCGTTTTATTCCTCTTACGCCACTGCAATTGTCCGACGTTTACAACTTCTATCAAATTTAGAACGCCATTTTTGTCCGATTGTAGATGCATGTCAGAAAACGTAACGTTACAGCTTCACCTCTGACTGTTACAAAGCACTGACACTGGAGACTCCTTCCATACATGCTAACGTCAAACGAACGTCTTTTACCGACGTCGCAGTATAAACAACTACAAGCTTTTTTTTTAAAAAAAAAACAATAACGTATTCAAACGAGCGCGTTAATATAAACCTGCGGTTACAGAAACTAAATCAACAGCTTCTGACCAATCAGAAGCCAGAATTCAGCAGTGCTATGGGCTAGAACACAGGCTAACTACAGAGCGTTAGCGATAACTATTCAGTGGTGGTAATAACCAGTAATTGGAAATAAGCAGTCACGGGAAAAAAAAAATAAATTCTTGCTTTGGAACTCTTAATAGATCGATTTTTATTTAGAATCCCATGATGTGATGTCCTGTCTGTCCTGAGTTCACACACACACACACACACACACACACACACACACATTGATTAACGTAAAGCCTCCAGAGTTTCACACTAATGCATCAGAAACGTGAGTCATGTCTCGTGTGTAAATCTCCGAGCCGGACAGCGGGTGTTTAAAACGATGCGAGTCATAGCACTGATGACTAACATGCATCAGAGACCTGTGTGTGTGTGTGTGTGTGTGTGTGTGTGTGTGTGTGTGTGTGTTGTAGTGTCTACAGCCAAAGCAGCAGCTCGTAATAAAGAAAAGAGCTCCACGTCTGTAGCATTAAAACCCTCCATTATTAGCGGTTGCAGGTCTGTGCCACAAAGTCTGAACCAAAACAACCAACAGTTTGTGTGTGTGTGTGTGTGTGTGTGTGTGTGTGTGTGTGTAAGAGCTCATAATGAACGGATGCACTTGTTTTCATCTACGATTCCTCCAAGCTATTAAAAATAAAAATACAGCTGTGGCGTGAACTGTCTCACTGGATTCAGTCGTTTCTAGAGAACCTTTATTTATTTATTTATTTATTTATTTTAAAAATACGTAGGGTCCTGCATATAATCTGCAAGGGTTCCACCTGAGGAACAGGCTGAAGAACCCTGTAAGAATGCCAGACGGTCAAGATTTATAGCAAGGGTTGGAAACTGGCCGCCTTGGTAGTCATCAATAGGACATCGTCAATCCAAAACCTCTCAAACAATCTCAATTCCCAAAGCTCATGATTAGGAAACAAAGGATCCACCAAGATTCTATAAGCTTTCGAGGAGCTCAAGAGGTTCTAGTCTCTCCTAAAGATGATCTGCAGAGTTCCTGGATGAGTTCTTGAACTCTTTTTCTGAATAAGATGTGAAAAATAAATTCCTGTGTGATCAAGCTCTCTCCTGAAGAAGAAGAAGAAGAAGAAGAAGAAGGAGAATATCTGCGTCAATTCCTGATCACTTTTTTTTTTTTTTTTTTTTAAAAAGAAAATCTTCTCAGGTCCTGGATGAGTTTCTGATCTCTTTTTTTTTTTTTTTTTAAGAAGATCTGCTCATCATCTGGATTACATCTTGGTTTAATTCTTTTGAAGATTTGATATCTCTTGAAAAACATCTGCGTAACTACTGCATGAGCTCAGCTTTTTCCAGATTTGAGACAGGTAATGGATGAGTTCTTGATCTCTTTTCTGGAAAAAAAAAAAAAAAAAGAAAAGAAAAAAAAGATCTACACAGTTCCTGGGTAAGATTCCGATCTCTCCTGCATGCTTCGTGGATCAGCTTGTTTCTGATCTCTTTTTTTGGAGCACGTCTCCAGGATTAGTAACTGACATTGTTGAAAATGACCTGAACAATTCCTGGACGAGTTCCTGATCTCTTTTCGAAGAGGTCCTGCACAGTTCCTGATCTCTTTTCTGAAGAAAATGTGCATGATTCCTGGATGACTTCAGTACCTCCTGAATCTGAGCTGGTTTCTGGATGTGTTCTCGATCTGTCGTGAAGAATATCTGAAAAGTTCCCAACCGAGTTCCTGATATCTTTTCTCATGATCTGTACGGTTCCCGATCTCCCGGATCGGTCCCTGCATAAGTCTCAGCTATGACCTGAAGAAAATCCGTACCTTTCCCGATCTCTTTTCGGAAAAAGGATCCGAAAAGCTCCCGGGTGAGTTCCTGAGGTCTTTTCTGAAGAAGATCCTCACAATTTTCCGGATGATTTCACGATCATGTTTTTGAAGATCGATACGGTTCCTCTAGAAGACGACCAAAACCATGATCCGTTTGGTCGCCAAGGATGATTTCAGCAGGTTCTCGAGTTGATAAAAACATTTTAGTCTGTACACATTAATTGAATGTATTGAAGCGAGTTCTCGATGTCAAAATAAATAAATAAATAAATAAAACGAGCCACAAACGCACCAAATCTCTGGATGAAGGGTTTTTTTTTCTTTATTTTTTATTATTATTTCTTTCAACTTGACCCGATTTAAACCTCTGAATCAGCTTGGAACTGTTTTCCAAAACATGTCTCGAGTGTGTCACGGTTGTTTTTGAGGTTCGGGGACATGTTGTGTCTCTGATCCTGGAAGAAAAAACGAACATACGGCACATTTCTCGGTAGACGGAGGAGTAGGTGTGCACGTGGGGGAAATTTACACTAGCGTGTCTTTGCTGTTTTTCTCTCATCTCGGGGATTTTTCCGGATTAAACGTCGGCTTGTTAAAACACAAAACACTCAAATCCTGCTGGTGTTTTTTTTTTTTTTTTTAAAGCACAGCTGAACTGCTGTAACGCTGCGTCTCCACTCATTTGAATGGAATGCTCGCCTCGGACGGGATCTGATGAAAACCAAATGCTTCACTGCGGTCAGAGCTAACAGGAAAAACAGAGCAGGAGTGTAATAAACACACAGCTTTATTTCACAGTGTGTGCAGGTACAGCACCACGATCACGGCTGCTAAACGTGCAGCGGATGAATGGATACATTCGCTAATTAATGAGTAATTAATGAGTAATTAATGAGTAATTGTTGGCATAAATGGTGGTTATTAAAAAAGTCTCAACCTGCTTAACCCAACGTCATCAGGGTCGAGATCAGTTCCGCGGAAAAAACGAAACACGTGGCTTTACGTCGTTTTAACGTCATGCTTACTACAGTACTGTTTTGGTCGGGGGCGGAGTCATCTCGGATATTAACATAATATTCAAACGCACGTATAAACGATCACAAACAGTCGCCGATAGTAAGCGATGTTACGGTGATATCCTCGGACACGGCGAAGATTTTGTGATGTTTTCAGACGCGACGACTAAAACGCGGCGCCGCGGAATCCTCGATTCTGATTGGACAGGAGGTGTTGATGTATTTTCCAGACCAGCAGCTCTGACAGTAGTGCTGCTGTTCACATGATCATTATCGCGATCGTTCTATCACGTTATCGTTTCTATAGTAACAGCTCGTTCACACCGACTCGTTTTCAGGAAGACCTTCAGACGGTTACGGAAGGAGTCTCCAGTGTCAGCACTTTGTAACAGGTTTCATCACATGACATCACCTCATGAATGATTATTTTCCTATAACAGCACCACACGAGGTGTTGTATTTCTTACCGATGAGTAGAGATCGTCTGGTTTGGGCGAAAGTTTGCGCATTGGTTGCAGGCTGGATTCATGGGGAAACACTATAGTGAACTACGCAGGGAAATGAATTCCGGCATAGCGAGCCGTTCAAGTTTTCCAAGATGGCTGCCGCATTATGCTACCAAAACTGCATTTAGCTACACGGTGAAGTTCTGTTCGTGTTTATAGATGACAGGAAGTCTGAATGTGTCCTAAGCCATGTCAGTGGAGAGGTGGGTGTGGTTTGAGATGCTACAGATGTGTTGAAACTAATGGAAAAGACACCGAACGTGTCAACAGTATGAGTTTTTCTGGAACTATTCTTTTAAAAACTTCAAAACCGGTTAATGACGAACACCTGATGTCGACTCAGTTAGTCACTCGTGTGTGTGTGTGTGTGTGTGTGTTATGCATATCATCACTACATTTTGGACTTATATAAGTGAAGAGTCATAAATCATACACTCCTTGTTGGCACACACCTTGTCTGACCACAACCGAAACCCCTCTCCTCAGCATGTAGCGTTATGATCTCTCCTGCTGACTCACTGAGTCGACTTCATCCAAGGGCACTTCACAGCTGCAGGCGTGAGGGCCAGGAGGGAGGAGCGAACACTATCGGGTAACTGTGAGCTGATACACGCCTACACTCCTGTAGCTAACCTCAGCAAAGCTAACACACCTGTGAACACTGCTCTGGTATGTAGCAGGGTTTGTGGGAACTGAAATAAAAGTGCAGTTAGAGGACACGAGGTTAGAGCTGCCCATCTGTGTGTGTGTGTGTGTGTGTGTGTGTGTGTGTGTGTGTGTAGTGAATTTTCCAATAATATAATATATTATAATAATAATGAAATATTATCCAAGTTATATTAGGTTATCAGAATGTTTTCTGAACGTTATAGTTCCAATTTTTTGAACATTCAAGCTGGGAATGTTTCTATATAACGTTGTAGGAACGTTTCCACAACGTTTTGGGGAACCTTAGAACCTGTTGAATACTTTACTTAATGTTATCTGGTCTGTATTTGCCTGCCAGTCTTTCTATTCCAAATGCTGTTTGTAAACGAAACATTATAGAAACGTTCAGTGTTGCAGCGATGTTGTAAGAACGTTTGGCAACGTTACAGCCTAATCGTATTACGTCATGATATGTTGAAAACTTTACTGAACGTCTTAATAACGTTATCTGGTGTGTGTGTGTGCGTGTGTGTGTGTGTGTGTGTGTGTGTGTGTGTGTGTGTACCTTTTATTCTTTCAATTCCAAATGTTAACGTTGCTGCAAGGTTTCTTTGGGAATGTTACAGCTGTTGAAAATGTTACTGAACGTTCTAATAACGTTATATGTTGAGTGTATACCGTACCTGTAGCTATTCTTTCAATTACAAAAAGCTATTCTTATATAACATTTGTAAACTAACATTATGGAAATGTTAAACGTTGCAACAACATCCACGCTAATGTTTCCACAACGTTAGTTTGGGAACGTTATCGTATTTCCATCTTAAAACATGTCCGATACGTCACCGAACATCCTAACGGCATTACCGCGCGTGTTTATTCGCTCTGCGTTCGTTCTATGATGTCGTCTTTGGGATTCGTAATTTCTCTCCTGGAGTTCTGGTTCAATCAGTGCACCATTTTAAACGTTCCGCTCGTGCGTAGGGGTTTTTTTTTTCCCCTCAGAGCTGAGTCTGGGATGTTGTGCCAAAGCCGTGTGCTGACTCAGATCTCTCTCCTGCACTGATGTGGTCCAGGTTAAAAGAGAGACGGAGAGAAAAGGATTGTGGGATCAGGTGGACGTGTGATGTGGGATCCTGGACTCGGCGCTCCATGAGGAAGCCATTACCGAATCAGGCCACGGTCACCTCTTCAATCACTTTCAGCAGCCTCCTCCTGAGAGCCACATGTACAGATCATCATCGCTATAATCAGACAGGTCCGAGGGAATCTGGGGACCAGACACACGCCGCGAAGCAAAGTCACCACACACACACACACACACAATGTTAGCACGCTGATCGGTTTATCATTTAAGAGCTTTTATTAAGTCTTGTGTGAAAAGAAATATGGATGCTAACATGCTACACTGCTTTAAAGCTTATCATGCAAAATAACTTCCACTGGCTAGCTAATCTCAGTGATCAGATAGAGCACTTGTTATTTTTTTCTTAGAAACAAGATAAAACAAGGAAAATGGCTAGCTAGTCACAGTTAGTACATCACATCATGGCTAGCAAACTAGCAGACCAGACCACTGCTAGGAAATAAGACGGCAGCTAGCATCAGACTGAGGCTAACAGAGCAGACCAGGAGTTGCTGTATAAACACACCGGACCTCAAAGATTGAAAAAAGACAAACAATTAGCTTATATTGTGAAGCCAGAAACAACTAAAGATCACACAAAGACCGTTTATGAGAAACAAAAGGAACTATTATATAGTTTATAAAATGTGCGATCAGATGTATTTATTGTAAATTCATTGGTCTTTTGACCCAGTGGTTAGCTCACAGCTAGCAGAGTACATCATGCCTAGCAGACCACGTCATGAATAACTAGTTCCCTTCAGGATTTAGCGAATTTGCGATCATAGAAATGAACGCACAATCAGGGAAACTCCGCTATATTCAGAGGAGATTGCAATTTTTCAAAAAAGCCACGGATTTTCCACAGATTTGGGCCGAGATGTGTCATGTGATATCATCACGTCAGCTAAAAGGTCATGTTTATCAACAAACATCAACGAGATACAATTTCGTGCGATTCTGGTTTCACCAAGTCAAGTAGTTTTCCGCAAAAAAAAAAAAGAGCTGCAAAATGAAGCATTTTTTGGCCGCAACAATCACAAAAACGCAGCAAAATCCGGTACGGGCCGGATAGCTAGCAGACGCTAGCTGATTAGTACGGCTAGCTGACGCCGACTAGCAGGCCAGCCACGTTAGCGAGAAATAGGGTGACCTGATAAGGAAAAAGGAAAGAAAAAAGCACACAGACGTGTAGAGGTATGGAATGTGGAAAGCCATACGGGTCAGGACCTCAAGCTGTTACATAAATGTGGCACGTTTCTGATTGGCTGACGCTCCTGACGCGTTAATCGTAGTGAAAATAGAAAGAACGCTGAGTTGAAACATTGTTGGGTGACCTTAAATAACTGGAAAAACAACAAAAACAAAAAAAACAACCCACACGAGGTTGGCTAAATTTGGACATGTTAAGGTTATAGAGTACGTACGAAGCAAACAGTAAACAGGAAGCCATTTTGGATTCAGTCTTCATGATGGTGGATTTTACGTCGATCACGTTTTGTGAGAAATAAAAAATTGAGCTAGAAATCGAAACCAGAAAATAGAACGATCATGTGACCGTTGCGTTGAACCGATCATTGATTTGCGTGATATCTACGGTAGCCCCGCCCACTTTCACCAGTCTTTGTTTAGCAGGTTTTGTCTTGTGTGTTTCTTGTCTTTTTTGTAAGACTGATCTGACCCTAGATGAATTCTGGATGCCACCACATACGACCCCCGCATCTCTCTCTCTCTCTCTCTCTCTCTCTCTCTCTCTCTCACACACACACACACACACACACACACAACAGCTGACTCCAACTGGATGAGGTTTGGCCTGGAAAGTCCCTGGCCAGGAGTTAACTAGATCTGTGTGGCTTCTCACACACACACACGCACACGCACACACACACGCACACACACACACACACACACACACACACACGCACACACATGAATCAGGTCAGGGATAGAGAAATGATGATGATAATGATGATGATGAAGTTGTTTACACAGGGTCATGCCATCGTCCAGGTTCTTAGTGTGTGTGTGTGTGTGTGTGTATATATATACCTCCTGCTGTGTATTTTTACCCCCCGAACTCTGGTGACACATCACACACACATTCACTCACACCACATCACACACACGCATGGTCCACATTAGCCCTCTTTCTTTAGCATGAATGTTCACGTGGCTATATTTAGCTCTTTCTGACTGTGTGCTATTTCTCACCAGCGTGGCTAAGACTTACTGTAACCGTGTGTGTGTGTGTGTGTGTGTGTGTGTGTGTGTGTGTGTCTGTTCTTCATGCTAATTTGGTCTTCCACCTTCGCATCCTTTCTTCCCTGCCATTTCTGCCATAAAATTCCCAGAACTGTTCATATATTCAAGTCATGTTCTTATATTTGCACAAGGCCACAGATTTGTACTTTTATTATCTTTAACTCCCAAACAGAGTTCATTAAGCATCATAAGCACTTTATTCCACTTTATAATTCAAATACTTCACATCTTTCCCAGTTCCTGGTCTCATTACACTGCGTTTTCCGTAGCGCTGCAGCCCAAAATGATGCTGACGGAAATGATTGCGCTACGTCCTGGATGACTCTGGATGAAACTGTTAACGCTGTTGTACACACACTTGTCCGTTTTCTTTTGCTAATATGGTTTGCTATGATGCTGCTAACGTTTAAGCTAGTCGGGTCTAGCCTTCGTCGTTCTTAATCCGATAGTAAATAAAGTATAAGCTGACGATTTAAAACGTGAGCAAAAATACAGATATTAGCATAATGTCAATATTTAACCATCAGTGAATATCAATATTAGCATTATCATTCTTAGAATATTCATTCTACCATAATTCTGTGCAAAGACTATTAGCTTACATTGTAAAAAGCAAAAGCAGAGCTTAGCTCAAACGTTTAGCAACACCAGTACTAGCGTAAACCGTTTCTAAACCGTTAGTGAATATTAGCTTAATTGTTTATTATAAAAAAAATTAGTTGAAACCATAAGCACACAACGTATATAAAGTAATAACGCTTAGCTCTAGCGTTTAAGTCAAACAAAAACCAATATGAGCTAAAGTCATCCTTAAGTCATTCATAAGTGAATATTGAAGTTAGCATAATCATTTGTAGAACATTAGCAAACAACGATTTTAGCTTAAACCGCTTACAAATAGTGATGTTAGCGCTTACACTGTATTAATAACACGAGCAAAAACAGTGCATTGCTCAAACATTTAGCAAAACCAGAATTAGCTTCAACCATTTCTAAACCATGTTCATGAGAACGTTGGCAAAAAACAAACTGTACTATCCTCCTTCAAATAGGATTTGTGGAATTGGGTGCACGGTGCTTAACTCACACCTGTATGCTAGTTATGTAAGCTAGTTATGCTAGTTACGTAAGGTGCGATATGCGTCCGAAGTCTCCTTCGGATTTTCACGGTATAGAAACTTCTACACTGAAGTGCTTGTTCTGTAAATGTCATCGCTAAGCGACCCTCAGAAACAGATGGAGTTTCCACCCCACTGTGATGTCACCGCCGGGGTAAAACATTACGCCCCTGCCCCTGCCCCGCCCACCCTTCACCCTTCCACAGAGAGGGCACCTCGACCCCCTGAAGCTCGCCAGCTGTTTTTGGGGTGTCATTAGTTTTCACTTACCCTCTGCGCTCCACTGATCAACTTAATTGGATTTGAATGAAGTGCAAAAATATAGGCACCCTTCATGATGTAATGAGTGATATTTTTGGCTTAAACATGCAAACACACACACACACACACACACACACACACTAGTGATGTGTTGTTCATGAACGATTCGTTCATTTTGAACGAATCATTAATATGACTCGGGAACAAGGAGTTGTCTCAGAGAGTGATTCGTTCATTTTTGACCGCTCATGCGCTGCAGTGAGTTCTGTACCGGAAACAGAAATGATTCGTTCACGTCTCGGTTCCAGTCGTTCGTTCATCACGTCACAGCCTCACCGCATTCAACCCCTGGGGCGGTCAAGGGACAAACGAACGACTGGAACCCGGAGACTCGAGTCTATGTACATTTTTATTTTATGTATTTTATATTTGTGTACATTCATCTCGTCGTATTTTATTCTGTGTCTTCTATTGAATTATTGAATTGAAGTCAAATTTTACATTTTACTTATAAATGTTTACTATAATTGTATATAATGATAATAATTATATCTATATATAATGTAAAAGTAAATGTTGGATGATTTAAGTGGCCTGTGGCATCTTGGGAAATAATTCCTGAACAGTTCTTCATGGGAAACAGTTCAGGCAAGATTAACAATTCGTAATGGCAATGTTATGTTTGATTATGTCTATGTGCTGTGTACGTCTGTTGTCTGTCTGGCGTGTGTGTGTGTGTGTGTGTGTGTGTGTGTGTGTTGCACTTGGCTGCGTGTCAGTGTAGTATCACTGGAGGGGAATAAATGTTTACATGCTGATCCTGAGAACGTCTCTTTGTCTCTGTCTCTCTCTGGATCTTATTATAAAATGGCTTCTGTGTCTGAAGTTAGTCACATCATCCACGTCACATCAGTCTGCACACACAGGCACACGCGAGACGGCCCAAAACACTGACGACGAACTCCAATCCCAGACCGCTTTGATCTCGAATCCTCCCGATGTGTTGGATCGCTGCACTTTAAAGTGAGATTTGCATTAAGCGTAAATATTCGACCTGTCCCGGTGGGCGTGGCCTAATATTCTAACGAAGATGTTTGATTCGCAGAGCTCGTATTACAGAGACGTCCTTTCCATGGGCTCTCAGCGGCGTGTTGCTGGAGCTGCATTAATACCGTTAATATGGATTCTGATTGGCCAGAAGGTGATGATTTATTTTCTGTAGCTGGAGTTTATATTAACGCGTTATCGTTTCTATAGCAACAGCTCGTATACGGCTAGAACAACACCTCAAGGAGAAATTCAACATTTACGGAAGGAGTCTCCGGCGTCAGGTAAAGCTGTAGCGTTAAGTCTTCGGACTTCTTCAGGACAGAGCGAACGCGTTTAATTCAAACCGTAATAGCGGGCGAGTGTATTGATTCATTTACTTATTTGTTTGTTTGTCTGTTTATTTATGACGTCCAGATTTTTCCGTGATCTCTCCGGGCGTTATATCTTCAACCTCATCAGTTGAACGTAACCTCGTTTGTGTTTACTAAGGGGAAAAACTCAGCTGTTCTACTAAAACAGCACTGAATCTTGGGTAAAAGTGGCGCTCACGGATCTCCGCCGTTCCTCGGGGGGGAAAACGCCGAAGCAGCGTAAATCCTGCTTATGTGTTAGATTACGCGTCAGGCGTCCGGCAGCTCGATGGCGTGTGTATAATTACCGGCGCCGTACCTGCGTTTCCACCGGGTTTTCCTCGCCGCCGCCGTCGCAATAATGCTTATTTTGCACATTAGATGTCGAGAAGGAGATGAAACCAGCGTTATTACATGCGTTCTGATCAATAGTGCGCCACATTTATACTTAAAGAGAGAGATCGATGGTACGGTATTCGCAAAAAAACAACAAACCCCCCCCCCCACACAGCAACGGAGGTGCGTCCGAGGGTCTCGTGGGATTCGGGGTGTTGTTTTTAAACGATCGTTATCATCATAATTAACAGACGGTGCGTTCGATCGGACTCACACGGGTTCACACTATAGAAGCGATTTCTCACGTGTACCGCTGCTCTGTACCGAGTGTCAGCGTTCCTGTCCTAAAATATTTTCACGAATTGATATTTATTTGATGATATTTCATTAAAACAATTCACATTCACATTACATGCAACAAGGTGAGACATTCGGGGGTTTTCAACCCGTTTCGCCAGCGTATGAAAGTAAACTCGCGCGTTTACGCGACCGGTAACGTCCCCGAGCTGCGGCGGCCGCGACCGTGTCGGAGTTCGCGGTTAGCCTAGGTTTGAATTCCTCATTTTTCCAAATGATGATTTCTTGCTCTTCAACCGGAAGTACACACACCTGCGTTGTTTTGTTCCACGTTGAACGCTGTTGGCTGTTTGCTGCAGACGTCTGGCGTTGATGCGCACGCCGAGCGAACACGGATTCTCTGATTTAAAACGATTGGGAAAGTCGATCGCCAGCGTCATGCATCTCCGTCAACCTTAATTAACCCGGGGTAATTAACACACGTTAGCACAGACGTTAATTAAACCGGTGATGACTTCTGCACACCCTCGAGAGCTCAGAAGTCAGGCCGGAAGATGTCCTCCTCCTCTCTCACGTCTCTTTCTGTTACTCGCCGTTTGCCGTGACTCCAGCTGCTGAGCGGTCTGGATGTTCTCGCCGTACTCTGACTCATCATCTGCCGGAGTGTGTGTCAAGCGCTAGGTCACTCTGAATTTCACTAATCCGGGGTTCACCGACGATTCATCCAGCTGTTGTTAATAACCCATCTGTAAATGTGGAAATCATGACTAGAGCCATTTAGATGATTTAGTGGTTTCAGAGTCCGAGGCTAAGAGACGGATCCAGGAAGTTCCCGAGCGCTATAATGGTAAGAGAGTCATCTAATTGTCCATCGGAGCGACACTAGCCACTCGGGCTACGAGGCGAGCATCTCCTGTAAACACTTATTTATTAAAGAACGACATATTTATCCACTTATTGTTACATTTAACGCTGGGGAGCTTTGGTGAAACGAGTCAGTTCCTGTTCTCGCTTACGTTACAGCAGCTATAAACAGTCGTTCCCTCCCCAGCGTTGTTGTTTTTTCTCTCCTCTTTCTTGAAGTCAATGAGAGAGAAACACCGCAGCGTGTCCCGTCGTGGTTTAGCTCTGACTGTTACACGGCGCTGACACCGGAGACTCCTTCCGTAAATGTTAAATAAACACACTTCTCCTCACAGGAAGCTCCTTCCTCTTCGTTTTTTTTGATCGCCGTGAACGAGCCGTTGCTATAGAAACGATCGATGGAGCAAGCGCGTTACTGTGAAGCTGCGCTACTGTCAGAGCTGCTGCTATGGAAAATGAATCAACACCTTCTGACCAATCAGAATCCAGAATTCAACAGCACATTATTTTACTGGCAAATATTCCACGCCTGTGCTACTTTTACAGTCAAAAAACCTCTCTCTCTCTCTCTCTCACACACACACACACACACACACACAGTTTTGATGGCACGGCAGCGAATCAACCACACGTTTCTTCTTCACAATGAGAAAGCAGCGATCGATCGCGTCTCAATCAAAGACAAATCACAGAGCGTTCCAGTTTGATGGACAGACCGGCGAGAGACAAAAGACAGAAGACAGAATGGAGAGAGGGAGCGAGCGAGAGTGAGAGAGAGAGCGAGAGCGAGAGAGAGAGAGAGAGAGAGAGAGAGAGAGAGAGAGCGTTCATCTGTAGGTCATTTTAAAGACAAATCCCCGAGCGAAGTCCAATCACAGCTGAAGTTATTTGGCCCTCGTTGTAGGCGTCTGATTGAGAGTGACATTGACACGATTACACTGAGACAAACCAGATTAGGCAGAACACTGGCTCTCACCAGGCCTCCTCAGGTGCCCGCCGCTGACAGCGTGTGTGTGTGTGTGTGAGAGAGAGAGATATAGAAAGATGGATGAGGATGATCTAATAAGTCACTCTTTCATTTATCTGGACTGGTTTCACCTCGCTGCCTCTAACACAGTTAGTATCGGTGGCTGGATTAGTCTAATGAAGTCCAAGGAAAGTTCAGGAGAAGAGCGCTGGCCGACTTCCCTTCATCTCTCTCATCGACTGTTTTCTCATACTACACACACACACACACACACACACACACACACACACCTGCTGGTGCAGGGTGTATTTTCTTATCCTGGGTCACTGCCATGATTTCAGAAGCCTCTACAGAAGCACACGGACTTCCACTCAGTTTTACTCTAACCAGTAGAACGCTTCCAGTAAAGGAAGTTCCAGTTCAAAACCCAGTTCTAATAGAAGTCAACAAACCAGTAAGACTTTACAGTAACGCTACACGAGTAACGACGCGCTAAGACCCGAATGAATCCGTACTTAAATATGAACGAACGATGAGTAAAGGCGTGTACGGATCCGGAACCAACCGAGACCCGACCTTCGGTACGACGTGAAGCTGATGAGTTCGTGCGTGATTAACGTGATTAACGACCGCCTTAAGTACACCGCAGTTAGTTCACACGTTCATTAATTAATCAATTAATTAATTAATTAACACGTCGAGGGTACGCGAAGTCGATTATTTTCCTATAACGCCACGTGCCCGAGTGGTTTTTTTTTTTTTTTTGATTTTTTTCCCCCACGGAATTTCACAGCAATCTGACAATCAGTTACAAATATTTATTTATTTATTTATTTTTTTTTTTCAATAAGGGAAGGAAAAAAAAAATATTAAAGAATGGATTACGTTTAGTGTTATGGGACGTTTACAAAAATAAGTCCGTTCCAGCTTCTGTTTTTAAAATGTTACCGAGAAACCGCAAGGAAAGCGTGAAGTCCAACCTCTGACACTGGAGACTCCTTCCGTAAAACGCTTTTCTCCTTCTTAAAGCCGGTTCGTTATTAGTGGCGCGTCAGGCGCTTAATTGAGAGTCCTTGTTGCTATAGGAACAGTGACGTATTAGAACACGTGCATTAATATAAACCTGCGCTACTCTCAGAGCTGCTGTTCTAGAAAATGAATCAACACCTTCTGACCAATCAGAATCCAGTATTTAACAGTGCTCTGATGCCTTGTAATACATGTAGAGGATAAGGGAAGAATCTCTCTCTCTCTCTCTCTCTCTCTCTCTCTCTCTCTCTCATTGATTTGTCATCATTGATACGGTGCGTTGGCGAACCAGCACTGATTATCTCCTCATGCTCGCGTCCTTCGCTTTGTTGATTTTATCGCTCCGTCTTCAACCTCGCTTTAAGCATAAACGCCGCTTTTATGGCCGCCATGTTTCACCTTCCTGGTCTTAAGTGTCTCCGTAACCCTCGGAAACGTCACGAACGGTCCTCCTAGAGGTGTGCTCGGGTGCGAGAGTCGCCATGGACCACAAGGCCGGTGATGATATTTCAGCGTGACGGGATATCAAGTAGGAAGCGCGACAGATCGTAGCGTGTATCTCGCATCTCGGATGCGTCTCCGGCGTCCCTGGGCGTCTCAGCACCCTGTTTAAAAAATAAAGAAGGTGATCGGCGTGAATCGGATTCTCTCGAGAGGTTTAATTACGTCGAGGTGATGAAGTGTGAACGTGTGTGAAAGCTGTGTGTTTACAAGAGAGAGAGTGTGTGTGTGTGAAAAAACGACATACTTTTGAGTGTGTAGCAAAAGCGTATACAAGTGCTGGTACATGCAAACATGTCGTAGCGGAAGAGAACGCCGTTGCCTAGTTACGCACACCGTCGCCGTAAACATTCCAGCGTTTATTCACTCGTTATTCCTCATGGAATTCATCCTATAGAACGTGACGTACTGTCCCCTCCATTTCTTTCCCCACATTTCATCCGCACCGCTCTGAAACTCATCGGAACCATCCGACCAGATAAACCCACTCTTAAAAATAAAGGTTCCGATTAGAACCCGAAAGGTTCATTTAGGTTCTTTTAAGTCGCACAAAGAACCTAAAGAGGTTCATGTAGCTACCGGTTCTTCACGGCAGTGCCCCAGCCGTGGAACCATGTTACTATAAGTTCTCTAAAATAAATAAATAAATAAATAGATAAATAAATAAATAAATAAACCTTAGTGTTAGTGCTTTAAGGAACCAAAGGAAGTTCTTAAAAGTGAGAACCTTTTCCAGTTCCATAAAGAACCTTAACGGTTTCGCTATAACCCGTTAAAGGACGATACCTTGAAGAACCGATACACGGCTCTGAAGGACCTACGTCTGAGGAAACATAAGGATCTCCAAAGGACGACACGGCTCAGCTCAAGAACTTCATACAGTTCAAAAAGGGTTCTTGACAATAAGAAGGTTCTTCGCAGAACCTACGGTGCTGTGTTAAAGGAACTCTGTGTGTATATCGGGCGTGTAGGTGATTGAAACCCGGTGTGCAGGTGAACGAGAGCGTGTGATGGGAGTCGTAGTCCGTGGCGGCCATGTTTGTAGTCCGTGATGCACTCTAGCGCACGGGGTCCCCTTCATTCCGGCGTGAGAAGCTTGTACTGTCTTCCGGTGGAGTTTTTTGGTCTTTATTCAAATCATTTATTTATTTATTTTTATTTTTTTTTTTACAGATTTTAGCGTTTTAAAAAAAAAGCGTTAGCAGTGTAGGTAAAATTCTACAAGTACTGATTTTTTAAAATTTTTTATATTTAAATGTATTGATATGTGAAAATAAACAATTATACTGCGATTATTTATAAATGCGCACGCCTCTCTTTACTGCGGTTGTGAAACATGCGACGGCATTTCAGGAAATAAACAAAAAAGGGTCAACGTGAAGAAATCGCTGGTCAGGAAATTAGCACGAATTACACGGACGCACTCCGGAGACCTCCTGGGTCAGGACGATGTTTAGTTTCGCTCGAAAAAGGGAAATTCGCTTCTGTAGTCTTCTGATGACTAATCTTTTGAGAAAACAAAAATAAGCCCGGAAGATATTTCTGGAACACTTTGTACACCCAGACACGTGTTAGTTTGAATTTTACATCAGACGTTTTGATCATTATCCTGATTTTTTACCTTTCGCGTATGAGAAAGTCTATCTGAGCGAACTGCCCTGTTTTTAGCCAGCGGCGCCGCGGGACGTCTCAGGAGGGCATTTGTTCATTCTTTGCTAATTCCCTGAGTAACGATTTGTTAAGATCATTAAAAGCTTCATATTCGTTTGCCATTGAGAGCGTGGTCCTTCTTTTTTTCTGCCCAGGAGCGTACGTACGTCTCGTTTATTAAAGCAAAGCAAACAGTGAAGTTTGAAAGTAATAAACAATGAGCTGCTGGTCATAAAGTTTTTTTTTCTTTGTAAACCCAGTCGTACAGAGGGGTTTTTTTTTGTGCTCTCGAATCGGCGAAATCGCAATCGCACGAGACCTTTTAGACGTGCTCATGTTCGACACACGTGAACCGAAGAGCCGATGACGTCACGTGGCGCGTCTCGGCCCGAATCGGCGTAAAATCTGCGGCCATTTTGAAAAATCGCTTTCCTTGATTTTCGCGACCGAAAAAACAGACACGGATTTCGTTTCTCTCGTCCTAACATCCTACTGGCTTTGCTGTTCTCTTCCGTCTGTTATTTTATATACTTTTATTGTTTATATATCGTTTATTTTTCTTCTGGTGATTCTTACATGCAAAAAAAAGTCCGTGTTTTTTTTTTAGCTTTCTCTTCTAATTACATCGTAGTTGTGGACATACAGTCCTGTATGTTTCTTGAATCTACCATTTGTAGATGTTTATCAATACCTCGGCCTTGTCGAATTCTGGATTCTGATTGGTCGGAAGGTGCTGATTAATTTTCCCTAACGGCAGCTCTGACAGTAGCGCAGGTTTATATTAGCACGCTGGTTATATCAATACGTTATCGTTTCTATAGCAACGGCCCGTTCGCGGAGACGTGTACGGCAGACGCTCCGCTAATACTCGACGGATTTTTTTCCACCGTCGATGCAAAGTTTTCTGTAAGGAGGCGTGTGTTTACGTATGGTGTAGGGAAGGAGTCTCCAGCGTCGGCGCTGTAACAGTCAGAGGTAACGCGGTAACTTTACGTTTTCTCGTCGTCTTCAGGAAGGAGGAGTTTACGCTTTAACTTCAAAAGTAAACAGATGATGTGTCGTTTGTTAATAAATTAAAAAATTGTAATCCTTTGCAGCAAAAAACATAGACATAGAATATGTAAGAGCTTGCACGTTCGATTAGTTCCCATTGTTGTTGTTGTTGTTGTTGTTGTTGATTCTCTTTCACGAGCTCACTTCAGCCTCATTTCAGCGTTCTCGATTCATTTATCGATCCATCCCTCCATCGATCAGCGGCACCGATCCTCCATCCGTTTGCCTCTGACAGCCTTTTAATTGACGAGAAAGCGGGTCAGATCAAGCAATTAGGCCAAGCCGAAGAAAACAAGGTTCTCTCTCGCTCTCTCTCTCTCTCGTCCAGGTGAGGGATGAGAGCGAGACGATGTAAATGGATAACGAATGCGAGAGGAATAGGCAGATGCGGGGTGTTTACGCTTTTTCATTTCAGAACGTGGATGAATTTTTCATGGCGATTCATAAAAAATCCATCAATATTTTACCTGGGGAGAGTGGAGGAGAGAAGAAAAAAAAAAAAGGAGAGGAAGGACAAACAGAGGAGAGACGAGAGAGAGAGCGAAAGAGAGCGAGAGTGAGAGAGCTTTCAGGAAATGAGTTGTCATGATCGTCCATTGAAGCCAGTCGAGCTACAGAAGGAAAGTTAGGATGATGATGGAGGAGGAGAGGACGGGGACGAGGAGGAGACGGAGGGGAGACGGAGGGGAGACGGAGGGGAGATGGGGGTGTGTTTATGCACAGACAGAGAGCGAGGGATGACAAACACCTCCATGAGCTTGAGGGAGAAACAGAGCTCTGGATGGGAATAAGAATAGAGGAGGAGATAAAAAAAAAAGACGAGCGGAGTGAAGACAGAAGCAACAGAAACGATTGAGACGTCTTTATTTCCATCCTCCGTTCCGTTGACTCAGAATAAATGAAGATGTTAAGTGGGAAACACATTAAACATGTTGATAGTGAAAGATCTGCGACGGGTCCGGAGGTTCGTGTGTAAATCTGTTGCTGGATTTTCGTTATTCCATTATTTTCTCCGCTGAAAACCAGACGGCAGCTAAAATACGAGCGAAAGCATGCAGAGTTATTACACAATTCAGCTACATGTCTTAAACCAGAAGCTAAAAGATGCAAGAAAAATCACGGGCCATCTGAGACTCGGTTACTCTGACCTTTAACCTCCGGAATGACAGCGCTAAATCGACACGTGCTTGGGGTCAAGTTGTTGTCCCATTTACAGGAATTTATGTGCGTGTGGAACGCCATCATCAGTCTACAGATAGTCAATTAAATATCTAATTAACTGAGGAGCAGCTTTAAATAATTCAGCCATATTGACCGGCCCGAGGGAGAGAGAGGAGCGGCTCGTAAATCACACCCACACTGCCGAGAGAGCGAGACAGGCTCCGAGCGAGACACGGATAAAGACACAGGGAGACAGAGAGAGAGAGAGACACACACAGAGACACACAGAGAAAGACACAGAGAAAGACACACAGACCCACAGAGGAAGACAAGAGACACACGGAGACACACACACAGAGACACAGAGAGACACACAGAGAAAGACACAGAGAGAAAGACACAAAGAGACACAGCATGAGAGACACACACAGAGAGACACAGAGAAAGACACAGAGAGACACAGAGAGAGACACAGAGAGACACAGAGAGAGACACAGAGAGAGACACAGAGAGACAGAGAGAGACAAACAGAGAAAGACAGAGAGACACAGAGAGAGACACAGAGAGAGACACACAGAGAAAGACACAAAGAGACACAGTGCAAGAGACACACACAGAGAGAGACACAGAGAGAAACACAGAGACACACAGAGAATCAGAGAGAGACACACAGAGAGAAACAGTGACACAGAGAGAGCGACACAGAGAGACACAGAGAAACAGAGAGACACAGAGACACAGAGAGACACAGAGAAACAGAGAGACACAGAGAAACAGAGAGACACAGAGAGACACACCCAGAGACACAGAGAGAGACACACAGAGACACACCCAGAGACACAGAGAGACACACAGAGACACAGAGAGCGACACAGAGAGACACAGAGAGACACAGAGAGAGATACACACAGAGACACAGAGTGAGACACACAGAGAGAACAGAGACACAGAGATAGAGAGACACAGAGAGACACAGAGACACAGAGAGAGACACACAGAGAAAGAGAGACACACAGAGAAACAGAGACACAGAGAGAGACACAGAGAGACAGAGACACAGAGAGAAACAGAGACACAGAGAGACAGAGACACAGAGAGAAACAGAGACACAGAGAGACAGAGACACAGAGAGACACAGAGACACAGAGAGAGACACACAGAGACACACAGAGAGAAACAGAGACACAGAGAGAGAGACACAGAGAGAGACAGAGACACACAAAGAGACACAGAGACACACAAAGAGACACAGAGAGACACAGAGAGACACAAAGAGACACAGAGAGACACAAAGAGACACAGAGAGAGACAGAGACACACAAAGAGACACAGAGAGACACAAAAAGACAGAGAGAGAGAGACACAAAGAGACATGCAGACACACACACGTCTAGCCATATACTGTGCCAGTCTTTGGAAGACATTTAAATGTATTTTTTAATATATTATATTTAATATTATAACTAATAACAAACACTGAAGTGATGTGGACATGCTCCAATCATTTATATATAACAGGATTCATTCCTGAATGATTTACAGCTGAGACAAACGCTTCTTCAGGACTGTTGTGAAGCAGTAAATTATATATCAACGTGGACACTCACTGCTAGCGCGCAGCGACCAACGTTATCTTCTCGTAACAGTTATCACCTAATACTGCCTCTGTGAACACATTTCAGTGTGTGTGTGTGTGTGTGTGTGTTATCGTCCCAAATTCGGCAAAGAAAACCTTTAATGATTTTTTTTTTATTTTCTATTAAACAATCTTCCCTAGAATTATTATGATATGTTAACCTTTACAAAATACACACTTCTATACTTATTACACTGTATATATATATATAATAAATAATATCAGTAATAAACTACTTACACGCATACATAGTTTTCTATTGAAAGATTTGTTATAATACGTACGTAAAATAAAAAAAAACAAACCCAAATCGATTATTAATTGAGAATGGAGGCGTGATGAAGTGCTTACTGATGATGAATAAAAAAAAAAAATAAAGAAATAAAATTCATTACACGAACGCATTATATTACATGTGTTTGAAACGTTAAACAATAATACCGTTAACCAGTCGTTAATTAATTATTCATGAATCTTTAATGAGGAAACTCCATACAGTGATTTCTTGCACTTTTTAAGAACGAATGCAAAAGAATATCTCGATTTATTTGTTTGTTTATTTAATTACTGAGATGACATTTTCTTTACTCAGGTTCAGTTTCAGCTCGCCGGAGTTTTCGCCCATCGCGCCACAGATAGCGGTCTGAAAGAATGAAATTTCACACGTTTTTTAACTCGCGTGCGAGTGTGAACTCAGAGAGCGAGCTGCCAGTGTGTGTTTCTCTGTTTCTTATTCGGGAGCGTCTCGCCTGAAAGACCCAGCACATGACAAACATGTAAACATGGTACGAGCGCAGGGGTGAGCGTGTATTTTTACCTTCATCCTCTCTCTCTCACACACACACACACACACACACACACACTGTTGGGGAAAAAATCTCCTCTGGGAAACGATCCATGCCGGGACCGAACTCTTTCACATGGTTCACTTTCAACTCGGATGATTTAAGGGTTAACTTAACTTTTTTTTTTTTTAATCTAGATTAACATAAAAGCAAAACGGATCACTTTCTCATTCAGTGATAAATATCTCTGGGCTACAGTCAGATTTAGTGATTTTCCGATCGCGGAAACGAACAAGCAGACTCCGCAATATTCGGAGCTGCCGTGATTTTTAAAAATGGCCGCAGATTTTCCGCAGATCTGGTCCAAGACGCGTCACAGCGCGCATTCGCCCGAAGCTCTCTTCGATTCACGAGTACAGCTAAACGTTCTCATTTACCAACAAACGTCACCACGAAAGACCGTGCGGAACTATCTTGTGCGACTGCGATTTGGCCGAGTCGGGTGGTTTTCTGCAAAAAATGAAGCACAAAAAAACTTTGTAAATTTTTTTTAAAAAATCTGACATTTTTGGCCGCAACAATCACATAAAAATTCTGCGATATCCTGTACGGACTGGCTAGTTAACAGATTAGCACACGCCGCTACGCTAGGTACTTTTTTGCACTGGTAAATGAATACATTATCCGAAAATTGCTTAGAGTCCGATGAACAGTGTATGAGGAGTTCGAAAATGTAAACTTTCAATCATAAAAAAAAAATTAAAAATAATTAAAAAAAGAAAAAAAAGAAAAATAGCTACTTCTTAGAATTTGTCCAGTATGTGGCGCTGTTCTGAAACCGCTCAGGTAGCACCTGGGCATGACGGTTATCATGCAGGAAAGCGGTCAAGAGTTATACGCCAAAATAGAGATTTTTCTATCTCCTGACCAGTAGGTGGTGCTGTTCTGAAACGCAGCAGGTCACCTCAGAGCCTAATGCTGATGACACATACCAAGTTTCGCCACAATCCCTCAAAATGCTCTGGAGATATACCCGCACGTCCGTTTTGGCGTGCTCGCCATCGAATTCATTGAAGCCCCGTTCGAAAGCGGTACGTTTTATCAAAATTCCGTGAGTAGGTTTTTGTTAGGAGTGTCTCTAGATGATGCACGACAATTTTGGTGCCAATCGGACAAATGGCCTAGGACGAGTTCGAAAAAGTAGGTTTTTCATAAAATTCAAAATGGCGGAAAGAAGAGCGGACGAAGAAGAAAAAGAATAATAATAATAAGAAGAAGATGAGAAGAAGAAATAGAAGAAGAAGAGGAAAACTAACAAAAACAATAGGGGTGTTCGTCCCTTTGGGGCGTGACCCCTAATTAAACAATGACGTATGTTTTATCCGTTTATAGTTACTTTAGAAAATGAACTAGTTAGTTCCTGTTCTCACGTGTATGTTACAGCAGCTATAAACAGTCGTTCCCTCGCCAGCCCTCTCTTTTTTCTCTTTCTTGAAGTTAAAAAATTCAAATAAAACATCACCGAGCAACCACACAAAAAAAAACAAGCATAAACAGGTCTGTCGTGAAGAAATCAAAAAACTGGACCTGACACTGGAGACTCCTTCCATAAATGTTAAATAAACACATTCCTCCTTACTGAAAACTTCCTCCACCACATCAAACATTTTTGAATCAGTTTGTTATCAGCGGCGTGTCCGCCCTGCGACCGAGCGGTTACTATAGAAACGCTAGCGTATTAGAGCGAGCGCATTAATATAGACCTGCGCTATCGTCAGAGCCGCTGTTCTAGAGAACTAATCACCACCTTCCGACCAATCAGGATCCAGGATTCAAGAGCGTCGTGCTGTAATTCTACTACTGATAGTCTTCTCGTTTCCTCTGGATGTAAACCGTTATATTGTGCGCTATATCAGCACGGTGTCGTTTCGCGTCCAGTGTTACACGATGATGTCACTAAAACGAATAAATCGTCACGAGATAATCTCAGTACATCGGTTTAAATCCATACCGGATGACGTTATTACTGGATGGTAATGTCAGTATATTCTGTGCTGCTTCGATATTAGGTGATGATGTCACGAAAATAAATAAAACCGGCGCTTGAAACATTAAAAAAAAAAACCACGCACATGTGCCGTATATTTGATGATAATGTTAGTATATTTTGCAGCATATCAATACTGGATGGTAAGGTCACTCCATTATGCAGTGAGTCAATATGTGGATGCGGAGCGAGAGACGATCTGTTTATTATTGAAACATCGTTTTGAATTTATTTATTTGTTTGTTTATTTATTTATTTATTCTAAAATGCATGTTTGCGGTGTAAAATGGAAACTATTCTGCAACACACATACTGTACACACATCCATTTTGTATTAGACATGGCCCAGAGATGAGTGTGTGTAGTTTAGAGTGATGAGAATACCGTGTCTTTTCAGTGAGTCAGTTCATTTGACTCAGGTCACCAAGAAGAGTCGACTCTTTTGGTTCACAAATGACTCTTTTGACTCTTTTTTCCCCCAAAAGTTTTGTTTTTGTTACTCTGTCGTCTATTTCATTTAATTTTGAGTCTTGATACACAGTGAGAGAGAGAGAGAGAGAGAGAGAGAGAGAGAGAGAGAGAGAGAGAGAGAGAGAGAGAGATTGTCAGTTTCATGGCAGGTTCTCTGTTCCATGCGGGACGCTCCTGAGACACCTGATGGAAAAAACAGGAGATGTTTCTGATAGAGGACATTGCTGCAATGTGTGTGTGTGTGTGTGTGTGTGTGTGTGTGTGTGTGTGTGTGTCCTACAGTGTGGAATTCTGAAGATCGTTCTAAGATACAGACAGTTTCAGTTCAGGACAGTTTCCAGGTCCATACACTCTTAAAAGAATGTAAAAAGTTCTTTGATTGTCCCTCTGGGGGAACCCTTAAAGGTTCTAAGGTAGAACCCTACAGCGGAGCGCTTCCCTGTCAGAAAGGGAAACTTCATAACTTTCTAGCTGTTAAGAAGAAAATAATAAGCAATATCTTGGAGTTTGTACTACAACCTTAAGGGTTCTTAGCCTCCTAAAATGGGTTCTCATCTGGAACACGTTCTGGAACACACACTGGAACGCACAAACAGAGGGTTCAAAGTAGAACAGAACCCTTAATTATATCAACAAACCCTTAAAGAACCTCATTTTTGCTCCATGTACCAAGAAGCAGAATGTTAAACTCCTAACAGGTTCTAGACATTAAAGAAAAGAAAAAAAAGAGTAATAATTTGGAGTTTGTACTGCAACCTTACTGAGTTCATACATACACAAAAAGGGTTCTTCAAGGGTTCTTTATATAACTGGATAAGAGTTCATAGCCTCTTAAATGGGTTATTACCTGGAACACTTTCTGATGCACTCAAGGGATCCAAGTAGAAGCCGTAGTAAAAGTAAAAGCCACTGCACCTCCTCTCTGTATACTGACTTGTCCTTCTTGGGATGTTGAGCAAAAATAAAGTTCTTCGAGGGTTCTTTAAGGAATCATTGGATAATTAAGAGTTCTTCCGTTCCTGGACTTCCTAAACTTGGCTCTAGTCTGGAACAGTTCCTAATACATTCTTAGAAAATGTCAAACCATTAAGGGTTCTTTTGGTTGTTTCTCTTGGGGTTCCATGTAGAACTCTACAACAAAATGTTTCACTATCAGAAAAGATTCAGAATACTATACTTGGGAATGAGAACCTTTCATTATCCGACGAACCCTTGAAGAACCTTTGTTTTTAAGAGCGTTCCAAGCACCGAGAATCTTAATGTTAAACTCCCGACAGGTTCTAGATGTTAGAGCGTAAATAATGAGCGATGATTTGGAGCTCGTATCGCAAACTTCCCCGGTTAATAAACATACACTCTTAGAACAAAGGGTTCTTCACGGGTTCTTTAAGGGCTCATTGGATAATTTAAAGGTTCTTAGCCTGGTAAAATGGGTTCTATTCTGGAAATTTTTCTTATGCACTTTTGAGACAAAATTATGAAACCTTTGAGTGTTGTTCGCTTGAAGGTTCCACGCCGAATCCTACACAGGGTTTCATTATAAGAAAGGGTTCCACGTAGAACCTTTAAATCAGGCAAAGAAACCTTAGTTATCCAATGAACACTTAAAGAAACTTTATTATAGCAAATTAGCGTAAATGGAACGCATGAAACCTCGATTCATCAGCGCTAAAATGACTAAATAAATAAACAAATAAATAAATAGGTAAATAAATAAATATGAAACTTGAAGGAATTCATGAATTTATTAGAAAACTTGACTTCATAAATCTCAGTGCAAATAAATACATTCTTTTCCCCCTCTACATCACATACGAATGAATAAATACATCTTTCTCGCACAAATTGTCTTTGTTAAATGCTTTTTTTTTTTTTTTTTTTTTTTTTAGAAAAAAGGGAGCCTTTCTAACACAAACCTGTGGTGTTAATTTAGCTTAGCATGCTCTCATTAGCATAATGCTAACACAGCTAAAAATAAATAAATAAATAAAAATTGCTCTTACTTTGTTGTCCCTTTAGAGAGTCCGAATTTTCCCAGGGAAGGAAGTGATGGTCAGGTGAGGTAAGCTCCTCCCCCCTGTGGGAATGACGGACAGCTCAGCACTTTGTGGAACAGGTAGCGGATCGGGTATCTGGGAAAAGAGCGAGTCAGGGGTTTGTGATGGTGTGATGGTCAGGCCGAGCGGTGGAGACCAGCGGGAAATGCGGGAACTCCGACACGGACACGGAGCGATGAGGAGATAAACACAAAAATAAATAAACCACAGATTAGATTCCAACTCCGATAAATGACCATACTGTAAACACTGAAAATATACAGAGGATACACACACACACACACACACACACACACACACACACACCTTAGTGTGTGTGTGTGTGTGCAAAAACAGAAAATATTACTTAAAGTTCATATATATATAGAGAGAGTATAAACACACTGACTAACTAACTAAATCTAAACAAAAAAACAAACAAATAAATAAGAGATGTGTACACTATTTTGTACATATAAAGTCTTTTTTTATTAATTGTAAATTTGTTTGTTTGTCTGTCTATCTACAGTGAATACCAAAAATTATTGGCACCATGTGTGGATCAAGAAAACAAACAAACAAACAAACAAACAAACAAACAAACAAACAAAGAACTCAATAAATAATAATAATAATAAAAAATATTATATTTAAATGTAATAAAATGGTGTTATAGGCCATCATAAAGTCTGTCTGTCTGTATATGTAATATTTTATCCCCTTCTATATCTATCTATCTATCTATCTATCTATCTATCTATCTATCTATCTATCTATCTATCATGAGAAACAAAAGTAATGGCACCCTCCGTTGGGCTAACTAGACTAATTAATTAATTAAAAACAATACATTTAGTGCATTTAATAACTCTTTGTTGTAGACAACAGTCTGTCTATCTATAGTGAGAAACAAAAGTAATGGCACCCTTTGTGTGATCAAAAAAAAAAAACACCCTACAAATAGATTAATAAAAAATAATTGTAAATTATATTTTAAAAATATTTTAATTTAAATTAGTTAATTTTTTTTTATTATTTATTTATTTATTTTTATTTACTTTTTTTTTTTACAAAATATTATTTTGTATTGTTGTAGCCTAGTGTAAGAGTCTGTCTGTGTGTCGGATTTTCTGTCTATCTATACAGCACCAAAACTGTTGGCACCCTTTGTTGGGCAAGCTAAACAAACAAATAAAACTAAATGTCATATTGAATAGTAAATGTGGACATAAAAAAGTAAATAAATGGAAAATTGTAATGAAATCATGTTATTCACTGCACTGTCTGTCCGTCTGTCTATAGTGAGCACCAAAACTATTGGCAGCCTTTGTTGCATTCAGTTAAACAAATAAACAAATAAATGAAATAATAATAATAATAATAATAATAATAATAATAATAATAATAATAATAATAATAATAATAATAAACAACATACTGGCTTTATAAAACCTTTGTCCATTTAAATTGAACAGTTCCTAAATAAAAGAGACAACTTCATTTCTAACGGGTTCTTTCTCCCAACTGTTATATATAGTTTTTTTGAAGGGATTTCTTTCAGAACTCCTCACAGCACACTTCAAAGCCGTCCAGAGTTTTCTTCTTCTTTCTTCTCATCCATTCCTCGCTGCATTTCCAGGTTTGTTTTGTGTCATTATCAGTTTTCTCTGTGTTTCTTTCAGGACAGATCGAAATCCAGTTCCAGAGGCAACAAAAACACCTCCAACCCACACACACACACACACACACCACACGCACACGCACACACACACACACACACACACACACACACTGCAGGCTTCGGGTTCTTTTCTTGCTATAAAGTCGTTATAATTTACTTTATGATAATTGACATTTCGTTTTGTCCCAGAAGGACGGAAACTTTTCAACACACATTTCAGCTAAATCTAGTAAGAGTTCGTAGTGTGTTTGTGTTTGTGTGTGTGTGTGTGTGTGTGTGTGTGTGTGTGTGTGTGTGTGTATGTGTGTGTGTGTGTGTGTCTTTTAGAAGTGGGATCTTCCTGGGTTTTCTCTTTTTTTGGGCCTCATTTTTATTCAGATAGCAGCAGAAGGTGCGACTTGAAACTGCTGAAAAACACCTTGAAGGTCAGCTTGGATCTTTTTTTTTTTTTCTTTGAAGAAGAAACTTCTTCCAGCATTCTTCTCTTCAGTCCTGGGTTACATCCTCTAATCTAGATCTTTTTTCCCCCAGTTTTGTTTTGTCTCACTGCAAACTGCAAAGACACAGTTTTCTAGAAGAACGAATGAAGCAAAATGCCAGGGTGCCAATACTTTCAGTCACGGTTGTTTTTATCTTTAATCTACTATTCATCTATGTATTATCTATTATCTATGATCTATTATGTAGCTACCATTCATAAGAGAGAAACAGTGAATGTGTGTGTGTGTGTGTGTGTGTGTGTGTGAAAGAGAGAAATAATAATAATAATAATAATAATAATAATAATAATAATAATAATAATAATTTTAAAAAGCTCTATATACAAAGACATTTCTGTACACATGCCTGAGGCAGTGACTGAAGCATATGGTGGAGAGTGTGAGAAACACCCCCTACACACACACACACACACACACACACACACACACACACACACACACACACACACACACTCGAAACACACCTCTGCTATGTAGCTGCTTCCTCTTCCAGCACTGAGGGCGCCGGTGTTTTGCCAAGTGTGTGTGTGTGTGTGTGTGTGTGTGTGTGTGTGTGTGTGTGCCAAGCGCAGACTTTCTGAAAATAATAAAGATCATATTCAGCTTAGCAGCTCTTTTCCTGTGAGCTCTCTGCATAAACACACTGCAGCTCGCTCACTCACTCTATCTCTCTCTCTCTCTCTCTCTCTCTCTCTCTCACACACACACACACACACACACTGTATCCTGAGGATATGAAAGCCACGCATAAATAACTCTCGTGGTCTAATCAGTGCCCGGCGTTTATTATGACCCGTCCTTGCCGCGATCGCTCTCATATTTGTGCAGCAGGAGGTTGAAAGCCTCAGATTTATTTCTCATAATGGCTGAATATTATCCGCGATAATCATCACGCCAAAGCGTCGGATACGTAAACAGAGCGTGTAAATGTAAATGTATCGCTGTGGATGGAACAGGATGAAACTTCGAGCCCGTGAAAGAGACCGTGTTCGTTTCGACTAGTTGGCTATAACGTTCGAAAGATTAGCGATGGCTAGTTTAGCTAGGTTAGAAAGCTAGAACCAAACCAGAAGGTCATATGAAAATACACGATCAGGTAATGAATAGCAGGACAGCGTGAGTTTAGCGTGAGATAGTTTTACCTCGCCGTTTACCTGAGGGCGGATCAGGAGCCAGTCAGGTATAACAGCTAGCCGATGTCCGAGTTGGACACATACGTGCTACTGCATTCGACTAAAACTCCTGACTCGGTCGTCTGATTGCGAAAAAACCCCCAAAGAAAACCCCTGCTCTGGATCTCCTCGATCGACGGTCTCCTCACCCCCGAGTTCAGTAAGTGGCGTCAAAAAAAAAGGCCGCTCAGAGCGGGAACATTAATCACAGCAGCCCTTCTTACCTTTACATGAGTTACAGTGTACCGTATTAACGCGCACTAGCTTTAGATCAATCTCCGTACAGGACAGACACGTTCACTACAGCCTACAGGTGACTGCTCTGAGGGAAACACTCTCTACCGCACTCGGCGCAGTTAGCCTGCTAGCTTGTGGCTAACAACACAAACACGGAGACGTCCATGTGGGTGTTTTCCTCCCCCTCACTGTGCAGCTGGAAAGCAGCTCACGGAGGTCGTGAAATGCTGCAACGTGACATTTTCTCGACTTTATGCAAATCAGGTCTGATTTCACAAAGCGACAGATCGGATCGGACGATTCCTCCGACCCGTCCTGTGGAGCGTGCGCTCTGATATTTTAAGTGAC
>NC_030430.2:25417726-25422726 GCF_001660625.3 Ictalurus punctatus
CCAGTCGACTGGAAATGTTATGAATCCACCTGGAATTGGACGTGTGTCTGTATCGTCTCAACGCACTGTGAAGAGGACGGTTCGAGTGGATAAAACATCTCCAAGGATCACAGCTGGAGAACTGCAGAAGTTAGTCGTGTCTTGGGGTCAGAAAGTCTCCAAAACTACAATCCGATGTGACGTTCATCGCCATAAGTTGTTTGGAAGGGTTTGAAGTAAAAAACCTCTACTCTCATCCAAAAACAAACTCGAGCGTCTTCAGTGTGCCGACACTACTGGAACTGCAAATGGGATCGGGGTCTATGGTCAGATGAAACCAGAACAGAGCTTTTTGGTAATAAACACAGAGGTGGTTTTGGCGCACACAGAGAGGTAGCCGTATGGAAAAGTCCCTCATGCCCACGGTTAAATATGGAGGAGGATCTTTAATGTTTTGGGCTGTTTTTCTGCAGAGGACCTGGACATTTTGTTAGGATACACGGCATCATGGACTCTATCAAATATCAACAGATATTAAATGAAAACCTGACTGCCTCTGACAGAAAGATTCAAATGGGCCGTGGTTGGATCTTCCAGCAGGACGATGATCCAAAACATCATCAAAATCAACACAGAAATGGTTTACTGACCACAAAATCAAGATCCTGCCATGACCATCCCAGTCCCCTGACCTGAACCCCATAGAGAACCTGTGGGGTGAACTGAAGAGGAGAGTCCCCCAGCGTGGACCTCGACATGTGAAGGATCTGGAGAGATTCTGTATGGAGGAACGCTCTCAGATCCCTCGCCATGTATTCTCCAACCTCATCAGGTATTATAGGAGAAGACTCAGAGCTGTTATCTCGGCAAAGGGAGCTAGCACAAAGTATTGACTAAAAGGGTGCCAATAATTGATGCACACACATATTTAACGAAGAGATTTTTTTTTTATTTTTATAAAACTGTGTTGTGTTTGCAATTGTTTGATATCCATCCAGTATTTCTGTGAAGTTTTTTTTTTTAAACAAAAGATCCAGGTTCCCCGTGACCCTGAAAAGGATAAGCGGTAGAAGATGGATGGATGGATGGATAGTTGCGCCACCCACTGGTAAATGTTACTATGGCAACCAGTAGTAGGAACGCTTACTGGCGTTGCGATTTGAAATCACAATTCTACACGAATTAGGTACACTCTCATAAAGCAACAAATCCAAACAATTCCCCGGACCGAACCCACAGTGCACGTGGTCCGACGTTTCTTCAGTTCCCTGCTTTCCCTCCAACTTTACTTCCTTCCTCTCCGGTCATACAACACCTCTCCTTAAAAATGTCCAGAGGCCTTAGAAAGGAAAATAAAGCTTGGAAGGAAGTAACAGAGATGCGGGTGACACTGCATGTGGTGAGTATACGTAGCTAGTACAGTTAACTTGCGAAGTTGTGCATTGCTAAAAAAAAAAAAACAACAACAACAACAACAACAACAATTAAATAGTTATATAAAATAATGATGAAAGTTCTGAACGATTTTTGCTCTGACAAGAGTTTAGAGGAGAGAGTGTATTATCCTGAGGAATACATTTAGCTGTTTAGCGTTATCATGTAAATTAAAAGAAAAAAGGTAGATCTGGGATGGAACGAAAAAAAGAGAGAGAGAGAGAAAGAGAGTGTGTTGAGTTGATGAGGCATTGTAAACAGCAGATGCAAGCTGTTCCAATATCAAGAACTCATTACAACAGCAGCAAAGTGGAAGAGTGTGTGTGTGTGTGTGTGTGTGTGTGTGTGTGTGTGTGTGTGTGTGTGTGTGTGTTCTGACTTCGGTACACAGTACATTGCGTTTGTGTTCATGTTCTGGAACTACTACTTCAGTTTGCTCTCTTCCGAGTCTTACAGGACACACACACACGCGCGCCGTAAATTGTGATTGTCCGTAACGTTCACTGTTTATAAACATGCGTTGTGGCTGAAGCTGATATAAGAATTAAAAAGTAGGGAGCTACAGTAACTTCCTGCTGAGTAACGCATCAGGACGTTACTTGGTTATATTCTGACTGAATTATTGAATCGATCATTAATTTGATTTAGGAATGGGATTTTAGCTAAAATGGTCTCCACATATTATTCTAAATTAGAACAAAAATACAGCAAGCTCTGTTCGGATGAAATGACACTGTCAAACGGTGTAACTCTAGGAGATCCGTATGACTCGGCATCCTGTCAGTGGCTAAAGTATGCTAAGCTGTGCTCTAGCCTGTAATGGCCAAACTTATGGTGTGTCGTGTCGTGTCGGAAAGATCGTATTTACGAGTTGAACGCACATGAATGCCACCACAAAATTGTAATTACGAGTGGGGAAAGTCTGGATTTTCCTGAGTTCAAACCCCATCCTCAGCAACCTGTGCTCCCTTCACGGACCCTAGTTCGAATCCTGACCTCGACCACCCTATTTCAACTCACCTTTCTCACACACCCTCACTCCCCCTTCAATAAACCCTATTAACTTTCAGTCCTGTGTCTGTGTTCTGCATTTGGGTCCCTTCATCTTTGTGTCCCCCATAAAAGAATGACTTGGCCATCATGGACCCAGAAGAATCAGATAGCCTGCATTCAGCCTTGTCCCACCACGGCACCCTCCTAGGCCGGTACGAACCACCAAGCCATGATGAACCAGATTGAGTTCCTCACGAAGCAACTCAACCGCATCCTCCCTCAACTGACCCAGATGCCCCCTGGCCCCAAGTCCAGTCAGCCTACCCCTGTGGCACCCTCTTCTGCCTCTCCCAGTCCTCCACAGCATGAAGCACATGTCCCAGACCCTGAACAATATGCAGGTGACATAAGAAATGCAAGTCCTTGCTCCTCTAGTGTTCTCTCATGTTTGCCCAGCGTCCCTTAAGCTACGCCACCGATGAGGCTAAGGTGGCCTACATCATGGGGCTATTGAGGGGAGATTCCCTAGCCTGGTCCACTGCCCGCTGTGGTCCTCCCTCATGACCTTCACCACCAAACTTCAGAGGGTTTTCGACCACCCAATACAGGGGAAGGAGGACACCAGATGCCTGCTCTCTCTCCATCAGGGGCATTGCAGTGTGGTGGAGTGGCAGCCTGGAATGAAGAGGCACTCCAGAGAGCGTTTGTGAATGGACTCAGCCACCGGATGAAGGATGAGTTAGCCCTGAAGGTTGAGTCAGACTTCCTCGACCAACTAATTTCCCTTTCTATCAGGTTGGATAACCGCATGCGGGAGTGGTATAAAGACAGAGCCAGCCATCTCCTGGGACCTTTCAGCTCCAGATCTCTTCTCCTCTCTTTTGCCAATCCTGCCCCCGAGCTTCAGACCTATCCCAGAATTCTGTTGCCTAACTCCAATTCGCATGTAGAATGCAACACATCTGGTTCAGACCTGACTTACCCCTGCTGTGGGGGAGAGAAGTTTCCAGGCAGGTGCATGCTTTTATTGGGGCAACCAGGCCACGTCCTGGCTAACTGCTCCCTACATTTAAATGGGGGGGTGCTCACCAGTAGAACTGGGGTTATCCATCATGTCCCTGAATTCCCCCATGACTGTCAACACCCTGGATGGGAAATTCCTGGCATGGATAACCCATTGCACTGCCCCATTGCTCCTTGTGCTTTCTGGGAACCACCATGAAAAGGTTCAGCTGAACCTCATCTCCTCCCCAGGTACCCCGCTGGTGCTAGGCTATTCTTGGCTGAAAAGGCACAACCCCAAATAGACTGGTCAGCAGGGAGGGTTGCGAATTGGAGCCCTTTTTGTTAGGGGTGGGGTTAGGGGCGGGGTTACTGTTTGTATGTTTATGAACTTGTTAATGTGAAATGAAGCAAAATCCAACCACATCATCCTCATGCTTTCCAATTTGAAAAAGAAAAATGAGACACGGAAAAAAAGTGAAGAGTGACATTGGGCTTTTGGGACGTCTTCTGTTGTTAGAATTTTGAAGGGAAAGTGTGTGCGTGCATGTGTGTGTGTGTGTGTGTGTGTGTGTGTGTGTATGTGGTTTGACATTCCCATCGCAAAGACATTCAAAACAAAAAGAATACAACTGACAAAGTGAGCTTCATTCATCCAGCTTTTGCCAGCGTGTGTGTGTGTGTGTGTGTGTGTGTGTGTGTGTGTGTGCAGTGCAGAACTTTTTGTCTTTAAGATTTGAAGCACATCTCCCTTTAAGGACCGACAGTAGAGACAAACTTTTTTCCCATCCTGTCCTCTGATCCTCTGATCTCTGACAGTGAAGATTGGTTTTTAAGTTTTTTGTAGGAACCTAGGACGTCAGGAAGAGTGTAGGTGTGTAACAGGAGGAGTGTGAGTGTGTAACAGGAAGAGTGTGAGTGTGTAACAGGAGGAGTGTGAGTGTGTAACAGGAGGAGTGTGAGTGTGACCTGAAATAGATGAAGAGTTAATGATAAATTACACAGTCAGGGTGTAACACAATACCACTTCTGTTGTGTGTGTGTGTGTGTGTGTGTGTGTGTGTGTGTGTGTGTGTGTGTGTGTGTGTGTGTGTGTGTGTTTAATGCTTCAAATATCTGTATCTGGATTTAAACCTGAAATGGGCGTTGCCTAAACTAGAAGGATAAAAAAACTGAATTAGTAAATCTAGAAGACTCTAGATAACTCCCATATAGTAGAAATGTGAGCAGTGGTGTGTAAATTGAAGTTCTGATCTTTCCTCAGCTGCACACCCTGTGTGTTTTTTTACAATCCGTCTCAAGCACATATGGACCTGTTGCACACTTCCGTGTTTACGAAAAGTTCTTCCCCAAACTGTTCCCACAAAGTTTGAAGCATGTGATTGTACAGAACGTCTCTTTATGCTGTGGCATTACAGTTTCCCTTCACTGGAACTAAGAAGCCCAACCCTGTTCCAGCATGACACAAAGTGCACAAAGCGAGCTTCATGAAGACGTGGTGTGTGAAGGGTGGAAGAAGAACTCGAATGTCCTGCACAGAGCCCTGACCTCAACCCCACTGAGTACCTTTGGGATGAACTGGAACTGGAGCC
>NC_030430.2:25427726-25440226 GCF_001660625.3 Ictalurus punctatus
GTGTCAGACCACCCAACGTGTAAGCGGGCAGAAATACTGGAACATGTGACAGACAGGTGTTTCTTGTTACCCAGGTGTGTCCTGTTAGATTGACTGTTTAGACAGTAAACAGCTGTGAACGTCTACTCTTGGTTTTGGGTTCGGTTTCACCTGTGAAGACTGCATTTGGTGTTAAAAAGGATAAACCAACATGATGATCAGAGAGCTGACTATGGGAGAAAAGCAAGTCATTTTGAAGCTGAGAAAAGAGTGGAAATCTGTCAATCAGAGGCAGTGCAGAAACAGCGGCTATATCCAATACGACAATCTGGACTGTCCTGAAAAAGAAAGAAACCCCTGGGGTACTGAGGAACAGACACCGAGCGGGTCGGATGAGGGAAAACAACAACAGGTGATGACAAACATTGTGAGAGCTGTGAAGAGAAACCCCAAAACAACAGACGGTGACATCAACAACCTCCACAGGACAGGGTGAAGGTCTCACAGTCCAACGCTCGGAGAAGACTTCGAGAGCAGAAATATAGAGGACACACCACAAGATGGAAACCGCTCATCAGCAGTGAGAATCAGAAACCCAGACTGGAATTCACAAAGAATACAGAGATGATCCACAAACGTTCTGGAACCGACATGAACCTCTACTAAAGTGATGGAAAGACCAAAGTGTGGAGAAAGAACGGATCTGCTCACGATCCAGAACATACGAGCTGATCTGTGGAACATGGTGGAGGTAGTGTCATGGCTTGGGCTTGCACGGCTGCTTCTGGAACATTCTCACTGATCTTTATTGATGAACTCATGATGGAGCAGCAGAATGAATTCAGAAGTTTACAGGAACATCCTGTCTGATAATTTACAGAGAAACGCATCCGAATGAATCAGGAGGAACTTCATCACGCAGCGAGACAACGACCCAAAACACACTTCCACCTCGACACAGGACTTCATCAGGGGGAAAGTGGAAGGGTTTAGACTGGACACGTCCTTCACCCAACTGATCAGCGTCTCACCTCCTGAAGAGGAGACTGAAGGGAGAAACCCCCCGAAACACACAACTACTGGAAGAAGCTGCAGGAGAAACCTGGAGAAGCTTCACAGAAGAAGAAACCAGCAGTTTGGTGTCGGTGAGTCGCAGGAGTGATGCAGTTACTGCGAGTAAAGGAAACGCAACCGAATATGACCTGTTATTTACTTCAAGACTGATCTGTTCCGATACTTATGCTCACCTAAATATTGTGTGTTCCGATACGACAGGTTCCATGTTTTATGGTGTTTAACACGTCTAGATGTAAACACCAGGAAATAAATAAAAGCTGAAATCCGAAACTCTCGTCTCATCTCCACCTTCTGATCTCAAGCGTGTAGAGCACACGCTAATGAATTAGGATTGCCGTTCCAATAATTTTGGAGGGGACTCTAGATGAGAACGGGAACTAATCTGTTTCATGGACATTCCCCAGTATTAAACGCAACTATAAATGGATAATAAGTATAACGTATCGTGCTGTTGTAAATAAAATTTGTAATAGCTGAATCGAATCGATTCATGTTGAAGATTCCTAAGACTACAACATGACTCTTATCAACACATCTAATCTTTCTCCACCAGCACACACACACACACACACACACACACACACACACACACACACACACACAAAGGAAAATATATCAAAATGCATTCGTGAACTGATAAAATACCTGTCCAATAGGACAAACAAACAAACAAACAAACAAACAAACAAACAAACAAACAAAGGGTGTGTTTTTGAAAAATGGTGCGTCTTTATAAAGAATGAAGAACATTATAAATGTTTTCTGATGGCATTTGTTAATGGAAATATAATGAATGACTCGATAGTCAAACAATTGTTTCACACTCCAGAGGAAAACGGATCAAAGGATTAACTATGAATGAAATGCCATCAGAGCCAAACATTAAATAAGCAAATATGACACTATTAATCCATCCATCCATCCATCCATCCATCCATCCATCTATTTTCCATACCGATTATCCTACACAAGCTCGTGGTGAGGATCCCAATCCCAGAGGACTCAGGGCATAGGGCGGGGGTCACAAGGACGGGGTACCGACCCAATCACACACTACGGACAATTTTGAAATGCCAATCAGCCTACAGCACGTGTCTCTGGACCGGGGGAGGAAACCGGAGAACCCCAGAGGAGGCACACACAGGGCCGGGGTGGGAATCGAACCCTCAACCCTGGAGGTACGAGGCAAGCGGTCGAACCAGTACGTCACCGTGCCCCCACACTATTAATTAAGTTATCAGTTAATCAATTAACACGTATATGAATGAATTAATTATCTGCTTCCATTCCATTTATTAATAACGTTATTATTTTACATTGTAAAATCTACAAAAAAGTTTTTCAACGCATCTCCATCAGAGACGTTAAACATTACTCCAACATTTCTTTACAGCAGACTAACAAAAAAATGACTATTTTATTCACTCAACAAATCGAAATAAATGAAAAGTACCAGAGAATCTACATCGCCTACATCCTACAGTTATGCTCACAAGTAGAAGAAGAAGAAGAAGAAGCCTGTATTCGTCACGTATACAGTACGTTACAGCACAGTCACGTTCTTGTTCTTCACATACCCCGGCATGTTAGGAAGTCGGGGTCAGAGCGCAGGGTCAGCCACGATACAGCGCCCCCTGGAGCAGACAGGGTTAAGGGCCTTGCTCACGGGCCCAACAGTGGCAGCCTGGCAGTGCTGGGGCTCGAACCCCCGACCTTCCGATCAGTGACCCAGAGCGAACCAAATAAAACGCAGAGTAAGAGTCTGTGCTGGATCGAGTGCTATTCCTCTGCATGTGATTAATGATCATTACAACCTGGACTATTCAGAAAATACGAAACTTCTACCACATTTATTTCAACACTCGCAGTCTTCTCATTCGCGCATCATCAGGATTCTCTTTCTTTTTATTTTATTTCATTGTGTTTGTTTATTTTTTACACGTCATGTTATTACAGTTCCTGTTCTTTTCACCCACCGTGGCGTCATAACAGAGACGCTTTTATTATTGTTTTTGTTGTTAGCAATCTTTCTTTCTTTCTTTCTTTCTTTCTTTCGCAGTTAATGAATTAATTTCCTATTATTATTATTATTATTATTATTATTATTATTATTATTATTAAGTATTTATTTATTTACTCTGATTAATTCATCAATTCAGTTCGTGTACATTATATATTCAATTCGGTTCAATTCAGTTTTATTCTCATAGCGCTTTTAACAATTTAAATTGATAAATTTATCCCTAATTCATTTATGAGGGATTTATTCACTTATTTTCTTTCTTTACATAATAATAAAAATACTATATATATATATATATATATATATATATATATATATATATATATATATATAAACGTCATTTGATATCAATTTAGCCGACTACTAAAATCATTTAGTATAAACTTTAGATTGGTTACTTTGACCTAAATGGAATACACGTGTGTGTGTGTGTGTGTGTGTGTGTGTGTGTGTGTGTGTGTGTATGTGTGTGTATGACTGGTCCTGTGGGAAAGTTTCTCTGTTGTTTAACACACTAATGAAAGTGATGAGGGTTTCCCTCTTCCCTCGCCTGGCTTCTAACTGACACACATCTACCACGGTATATGTGTGTGTGTGTGTGTGTGTGTGTGTGTGTGTGTGTGCGTATATGTGTGTGTGTGTGTGTGTGTGTGTGTGTGAAGGCTCTGGTCTCTTCACTCTCATCATAAGCAGGGCATCGTATATCAATCTTTATCACGACAAGCTCAATGGAGCGAAACCAAACATAAACACCCTCATGTGCTCAATTCACACACTCCCATCAGTTCCCATATAGTGTGTGTGTGTGTGTGTGTGTGTGTGTGTGTGTGTGTGTGTGTGTGTGTATCTTTTCTACTGTAAAAAGTACATCTTTAAAAAAAAAAAAAAATGTCTTCATTAATGAATGAAAATAAAATAAACCATGGCATTAAAATCAAATACAGGTGTAATATATATATCTCTAATATCTAAATAATATTCGTTTAATTATTTACTCCACTTCATGTTGAGATTATAATAAACTAATTATAAGATTTCTATTTGTTTTTTTCTTCTTTTGAGAAACGTTTTGAGAAATAAATGTCGATCTGAACCCGTACGGTGCGATAGGTTCGGACGTCTTCTTTTTTAATCCGTGTTTGTAGTGAAGGTTCTCGCGTTACTGCTTTTATAACGTTTATAGAACGATTCTCACACTGAGGACAATGTGCTGGTCTTAATGAAGACTTCAGGAATAATAATGACTCCGGAGACGGAGCGGTGTGGAATGTGTGTGAGGTGATGATGGTCACTCGTTTGTAGAAGTAGCCTGAGGACTGGAGGCCAGATTGGGTCTGTCTCACACACACACACACACACACACACACACACACACACACACAGAGAAACACAGACACACAGATACACTTTGACATTACGTTAACATTATTTTTTTTGTCATTTAAACAAGTTGATATATTTTGAGTATTCTGTTAAATAAATGATCAAATGTCATTGTTGCCATATGGCAACAAAATGCCATAATGGAACTTAGCAAAAAACTAATAGCTAATACTACATAGCCAAAAAAAAAAAAAAAAAAAACGAAGGCACTAAGCTTCTCTAAAAATATTTTCCACATTCAAAGTAAAAAAAAAAAAAAAAAGTTATAAATTCAGACATTTTTCAATTTCTCCTTCTTTTCTAAATGTTATGTGTCAGGAGAAAGAATCAAGCTTTAAGCTTTTGTTTTTGTTCTGTTTTGTTTCTGGAAGATCATTCAGTTTGGAAACTTAAAAAAAAAAAAAAAAAAAAAAAAAAAAACGAAAAGAAAAATCACTTAACATGAAGTCAGTTGTAGGGCAGAAGTTTATGACCTCAGTGATTCAGTCGATACGCCGGTGTTAGCGGGTTAGCGTTAGCACTAGGGTGGACATACACGTATAGATCTCCGTGATTGGTTCATGGCCTCGGCCGATGTGTCAGCTGAAGGTAAAGGGGTAAAGACTGCATTAACGGAATGGAAGTGGATATTGATTAGCCCAGCTGCGAGATTGCTCACATGGATAATTGGTTAATTAAGTAGGTGATTGTTCACAATAATTAGCCATCTTAGGATATTGTGTGTAATGAACAATATTGGAGTGTCCATATTGGTGCAGGTCACTGGGGGATGAAGCGATCTCCCTACGGACGAGTGATCGATGGAGGTGCTACCACACTCCAAATCAGCCTCTCTCTCTCTCTCTCTCTTTCCACACACACACACACACACACACACACACAGAGCACGTACGATGAAGTTCAAATACTATTCACATGTCCACAAGACGTCTGTATTGAAAGGTCCATTGTGAACAAGTTCCCATGTTCAGGTTCAGGAAAATGTATAGAGTTCTTTTGGGATTTTATTCAAATAAATACGTTTTAAATTCCATTAATTTATACATTAGATTCAATAATAGTCAACAACGAGTCAGTTAGGATTTAAACCAAACTGTTGAAATAAAAATAAACTAATAATTCCTCCATGAAGAAAAGTTAAAGACAGATTTTATCGTGAAGGAAGGAAGGAAGGAAGAAAGAAAGAAAGAAAGAAAGAAAGAAAGAAAGAAAGAAAGAAAGAAAGAAAGAAAAACAAATAATCCAAGTTAGGATAATAAAACCTTACTGTTAGTCAGTCAGTCAGTAAACAAACAATCAAATAAATAAAGAAAAAAAGTCAGCAATGAAAGAAAAAAGAAAGAAAGAACGGCAAATTTTAAATGAATCCAAGTATAGGATAATGAACCCTTACTGTAAGAAAGTAATTAAGTAGGTAAAGGAAGAAAGGAAGGAAGGAAGGAAGAAGGCAGACAAGAAATAATTACTGTAGATAGACAGACAGACAGACAGACAGACAGATAGACAGACAGACAGACAGACAGACAGACAGACAGATTCGTTAAGTTTAAGAAAGAAAGATTTTTACTTTAATCCCAGGTACGATGAGAGAACTCTAAACAAATAAAATTTTTATTTTATTTTTTTTTCCTCATTTATTTATATTTATTTTTGTATATATTATTTTCATTTTTTAGAATAGTTAAGTTAAAGAAAGTTTTTTTTTCTTGAATCCCAGGTACTATGAGATAACTATAAACAAACAAACAAACAGATAAAGATTTTTATGTGCCTTTTGTTGCCCCCGTCCCAACTCTTTTGAGACGTGTTGCGGCCATCAAATTCCAAATCACCTCATATTCTCCTTAAAATATTACACACATCCATTTTGTATTAGACATGGCCCAGAGATGAGTGTGTGCAGTTTAGAGTGATGAGAATGTCGTGTCTTTTCAGCGAGTCAGTTCATCTGACTCAGCTCACCAAGAAGAGTCGACTCTTTTGGTTCCAAAAATGACTCGGTTTAAACGTTTGATGTGTTTTCTGTGTTCAGTTGTGACTAACATCTGGGTTTATGAGATTTGCAAGTCATTGCATTCTGTTTTTATTGACAATTTACAGCGTGTCCCGACTTTTTTTGGAATCGGGGTTGTAAATAAATAAATAAATAAATAAATAAATAAGTCAAGAATAAAAGAGAAAAAAGAAAGAAAGAAAGAAAGAAATGTAGATTTTGGAAACCATGAATCCTGAATTTCCATGAATCCTGGGTAGCGTACAAAAACCATCACAAAAAAGAAAGAAAGAAAAAATGAAAGAAAGAAAATGACTATTTGTTTGTTTGTTTGTTTGTTTTTCTCCTTAATAAGAGAGATCATTTTAATTTTCCGTATATTCAGTGGTAAGAACACACGGTGTGGAGTGATGTATAAAATTTGAATAAAATCAAAGCCTCATTAATATTCATAAACTTTAAAACACTGAGTATAAAGTTAATTAAAATGTAAGCGCTTTTTAAAAGAATATATTTGAAACTTTACTTGATATTTGAAACTATACTTTCAGCGCATTTCATTGTGTATTTTTGCATGTATTAAATTTGACGTATTTTAAAGCACTTAATTTATATTTTTTCATGCGTTTGTTAAATTTCCTGCTCAGACTGGGTCTAGTTCCTTTCTTACTTTTAATGATTAATGGAAAGAATTGCATCACTTGCAGTTGGAGTGTGTGTGTGTGTGTGTGTGTGTGTGTGTGTGTGTGTTGTGTGTTTTAGTGTAAGCAGAGATGGCGGGTCAGGAGAAAAGCACCGTTACGGTGAGTGTTTATGTAAATATCCGCAATACGCAAAGCACAAAGTCATTAAAGATTCGGAGCGTTGCGTTTCTCATGCAATCGTTTGCGCATTAATTAAAATAAAACGTTCGACGAAAGGCCTTTGTGCTCATCCTGCTAGAATTTTATTTTATTTTTTTTTAATTGTTCTTTTGGGCTAATATATATATCTGAGGTGTAAAACGCTTGAACTGGAGTAGTTCTGCTTTCCATGTTAAAGAAGAAAAAAACGTATATTCACGTCACGTAAATCACTGCAGAACCGTACGTTCTTTTTTGTTTCAAGAAGTTCTTTTAGTTCTTCCAGACGTTTTTGAAGTTCCTAGTTCATAAGGCCTCGGGTTTATTTTCATTTGTCGATTTTCTCGAACGTTTTGGGTTTGTTGTCTTCTTGCGAGAATCATTGTGAATCGTTGTTGGCATTCCACGAAGTGTATTATTTTATTATGTGTGTACGATGCTGTTTTATTACAGGATCCAATCTACACTAATACTAATCTGATCTATTACTAGTCTTACTATAACGATCTTACGTTACTATGCTATGCTATGCTACTATATATAAAATGTCACGTACAACATGGCTGTACAATGAAATTTTGCGTATTAAACAGTTGTTTACACACCTCGATCAAGAATCTCATGTTTTTTCTCTCAAACGGTGAATAGTTTTGGTTTTTTTTGCCACTTCTCACTGTTCCATCATTGCATAACATTCTAAGCAAATGTGGACATTTCCAAATTTCTTACCAAATCTCCGCACTGAACATCCGAACCCATCTGCTGCAGAAATAAAGCAATCGATCACATGGAACTCACAAGAAACTGCTCTTTCAACGCAGGCAGGTTATATATTTTTACTAAACTAATCATTGCTTTCCGTAGTGTAGCCGTCATTTTCTATCGTTCAGCTTTTAAATTTGTCATGAAACTGACACCGAATTAGAAATCCCAACCGTGCCCGGTACGGCCGCGTGGATTCACCCAGCTGGGATACAGATATGGTTCAAATCGGAAAGTAAAAATGGTTAAAAACCGAGAGTCTTAAATGAAAACTTATTGGAAATACGTCGCATTCAGGAAAAGGTGAGTGAGGAATCTTAATAAAATAAAATTCTTACAAAGTCGTCATGGAGCAACGAAGTTAACTGAAGCAGAGTCTGCGGATAAACATGCAACAGGTCAAAACATTAGCTATGCTAATACGAGACAGCTACACTGCAACCCAGATACACAACACCGAGTCGGCAACATTTTAGCAAAATGTGATCTTTAGATATTGCCTCACGGAGAAAAACACAAGTTACTGCTCATACTGTATATTTGCGGTATTCGTGCTTATTCAGTAGCTAGCTAGTAACATGCTAATTAGCTGTACAGTTAGCCAAATAGCTGGACAGTAACATTAATAACTTGTCCTATTCATCTTATACTCAAACAATTACAATTTTTCTTTATTAAAGAATGACATCATTTTTTTTTTTAATGTTTATAGTTACATTTAATGTTGCAGAACATCCACAAAGTATGTGAGTTAATGGGCATGTTTTTATATCAGTTTGAACCTTGTGGGGACATCTGACTCATCCGCATGAGGAAAACGTGCCAATTTTCATTTAAGATTTCCTTTCAGTTACGTTTAGGTGTTGCGTTGCATTTTATTCGGCTGAATTAACAATTATGTCAGTGGAACAGTAGGCGGTCCTGACAGACGTGCATGTCCAAAATTGTATTTCTTTGAACTATTCAGTAAGACAGTTAACGTAATAGCTACGCAGAAATTAGCGTCGCACAACGAGACATCAGAACACGTTAACCCGAATCTGAATCACACTGCGCCGGTGATTAAACTGATCGGATCGGATCGGATCAGCGATGGATTGAAGCGTATCGATCGGATCTTCAGTGCATCTTTAACGTTTTGTATGGTATACTACACGCGTAAAGACGCAGATCGTATCCGGCGGGAGGCGGAAACTCACGCCGTCTTGTTGATGTTCGTAGGAATAATACGAACGATTGTCGTATCCGTCGTTCAGATCGCTCGAATAGGAAAGTTGCCTACTGTCACAATCAGTACCACATGGGTATGGGTGTGTGTGTGTGTGTGTGTGTGTGTGTGTATAAAAGAGTGGAAATCCCCCCGGTCGGTCCTGTGAGATTTGTATCCTGGTGTTGTCAGTGTAACTGGAAGAAATGGAGGGATGTGACTCAGAGCTCGTTTACAGTTAATGAGGGGAAGACAGGAAGTCTGGGGCAGTGAGAGCCATGTACTGTGTGTGTACAGTGCGTACTATGTGTGTACTGCGTGTGTACAGTGCGTACTACGTGTGTACTGCGTGTGTACAGTGCGTACTATGTGTGTACTGCGTGTGTACAGTGCGTACTATGTGTGTACTGTGTGTGTACAGTGTGTATTGTGTGTGTACTGTGGGCATATGTGTGTGTAGTGTTGGTATGGTGTGTGTGTGTGTGTGTGTGTGTGTGTGTGTGTGTGTGTGTGGGCAGATCACAGCTGACTGGAATCAGCACAGGAAGCTTTTCACACCACACTCGCATGTAGATTTCAGTATTGCAGTCTTTCAGAGATGAGTCCTCGGTTTACCAGGAATATAAACAGAAAAGAAAAAGAAAAACTTGCGCAACAAGTCCGTTTCACAGAGAAAACCACAATCGAGAGACTCTGTCCACTTAAATAATTAAGAATTTAATGGTTATAGGTCATAGGTTTGCGTCTGCTTTTTATTTAACATTTAACGTTGTGGAACGTCCAAGAAACTCATCGTGTTTTTACTTTGGGGTGAGGACTGAAAGTCCGCACAAGGACGGGAATATCTGACTGTTTTTGACCTTGTGGTGTCTTTTTAGTTACTGAGGTTAAGGTTAAAGGTTCGATTTAGGAGTCTGAGCTAGATGAATTATTATATCAGTGGAACAGTGGAAGGTCCTCACAAGGGGAGTGTGTTGGTAAAATCCACAGCTGTAGATATGTATTCATTTGGAATGTTTTTATGGTGCATGTTCATGGTGTATGTGGGGACCAAATGTCCCCATAGTGATGGGAATACCGGACAAGTGTGTGAGGGGTTTTTTCGGAGTTTGTGAGAACCAGTTGTCCCAAAAGTTATGGAAATACCTGAGAACTGAGAGAGAGTGAGAGAGAGAGCCATGTGTGTGATATTTGTGTTTTGATGCAGGTTTTTAGAGGTTTGAGAAAACCAAACATGTGTGTGTGTGTGTGTGTGTGTGTGTGTGCGCATGTTGCAACAACTTTCTGAAGTGTTAGGTTTTTAGACTTTGTGAGGACCAAACTTCCCAAGAGATACGGAAATACCATTCTGAGGGCCAAACCGAGTGTGTGTGTGTGTGTGTGTGTGTGTGTGTGTGTGTGTAGGTGTTGAAGACGGGAGAGTCGAGAGGAACAGATGTCAACCATGCAGCAATTACAGCACATGCCACAGTGTGTCATTGCCTGCCTGAGGTCCAACTCTCTCTCTCTCTCTCTCTCTCTCTCTCTCTCTCACACACACACACACACACACACACACACACACACACACACACACACACACACACACCGCTGTATCAGTAACCACCTGCATAATGATGTGGACTGTTGGATAGAGACCGAGATTTTGATCTTTCCCTCGAGAATGACTGACCTCTGACATGCGTGTGTGTGTGTGTGTGTGTGTGTGTGTGTGTGAAAAAGAGAGAGAGAGAGAGAAAGAGTGAGAAATAAAATGAGAACAAGTTCCCACACTAGCAGCCCAGGTTACACACTGCACCTGACACACAAAGGTCACCAGAGGTCAAGGGTCATAGTAGTAAACCACACACACACACACACACACACACACACACACACACACACACACACACACACAATATGAAAAACAAGTTATCTGTCAGTGAGAGTACCCCTACACACAATCTCTCACAAAAACGCCACAGGTGTGTGCGTGTGTGTGTGTGTGTGTGTGTGTGTGTGTGTGTGTGATAGAGTGTCTCTCTCTCTCTCTCATGCACACACACACACACACACACACACGCACGCACAATGAAAAACAGGTTATCTGTCAGTGTGAGCACCCCCCTACACAGTCTCACAATAGTGCCACAGGTGCGTGTGTGTGTGTGTGTGTGTGTGTGTGTGTGTGTGTGTGTGTGTGTGTGTGTGTGTGTGTGAGTATGACACTCTCTCTCTGTCTCTCTCTCACTGTCTCTCTATGTCTCTTAACCCTGAATGATCCTGTCTGAACTTGATAGTGGAATTCATCTGCAAGTTTATGACCAGCTGCTTCAAAAACACACACACACACACACACACACACACACACACACACACACACACACACACACACAAGAAATAAAGCTTTGAATCTTCTAATCACTATAACGACAGACATATTATTACTATATTTGTATATTTCCATGTGCATATACGGTGTATGTATGTGTGTGTGTGTGTGTGTGTGTGTGCGTGTGTGCGTGCGTGTGTGTGTGTGTGTGTCCGTATGTTGGTCAGAACTGCTGTTGGTTTCGAGGCGTCCACGCAGGAAGTGCACACGCAGACAGAGAGAGGAGACTCCCTCGAGTTCCGTACGCATTGTGTAACGTTTTACTAAAACTAGAAATCCGTGTTTCGATGTGTGATCGCCATTTTTGCGAAGTCCTTCCTATTTTTTTATTTTTATCGTGCTTTCGAATTCAATCCTGGATTTTTGGATTTTGGTTCTTCTTTAATTTTCTTTATATAAATCATTTTTTGCACTTTCGACGTTTTTTGGTAGCTGCAAATATATCGTAAGGAATATATCATAACACAAATATCATAAGAAATACATCTACGAAGCTTAGAAGCTGCAGAAGTGTTTGAATACGAATGCCATATCTGTAATGATATACACTGCACGTCACATGAAATAAAATCATCATCATTTCTTTTTCACAGTTTTTTTTTTTTTTCCCCCTTGGTGCGTTTCTACTAAATGACTTTTGCCAGTTTTTGTTTGGAACTTGCTAGGCGTGAGACTTGCTTTTAAAAACATCGTTTTAAACCGCGATTCTAAAAATACGGAGCGAAATGTTTCCGCATCCGATTTAGAAATTGTGACTGAAATGAATTCAATCGTTTGCGATCAATAAATTTGCATAAGTTATTCTATTTAATCCCAATTTGTCAGCTGTACAAAAAATTTTAATCCACAAAAAAAAATCTTGC
>NC_030430.2:25447726-25450226 GCF_001660625.3 Ictalurus punctatus
TCCTACGCTTTGGATCGTTGTCTCGCTGCATAATCCAGCTGTGCTCGAGTTTCAACATACAGACTGAAGACCGGACATTCTCCTTTAGGATTTTCTGGTAGAGAGCAGGATTCATGTTTCCCTCAATTACTGCACGTTGTGCAGACCCTGAAGCAGTAAAGCATCCCCACACCATCACACCGCCTCCACCATGCTTGAACTCTGTGTTTGGTTTACGCCAGATGGAGCGGGACTCCTGTCTTCCAAACTGTTCCACTTTCCACTCATCAGTCCACAGAACATCCTCCCGAAAGGTTTGAGGATCATCAAGGTGTGTTCTGGTGAAATTCAGACGAGTCTTAATGTTCTTCTGGGTCAGCAGTGGTTTTCACCTCGCCACTCTTCCATGGAGCCGTTTTCCCCCAGTGTCTTTCTGATAGTGGAGTCATGAACAGTGAGCTTTACTGATGCAAGAGAGGCCTGTAGTTCCTTCGATGTTGTCCTCGGCTCTTTTGTGACTTCCTGGATGAGTCATTGGGTCACACACTTCTGGGAAGGTTCACTACTCCTCATCATTTCTGGAATTTCTTTCAATTGTGCCGTAGTGTGTTACTGGGTAAGATCTTTTAACCAGCTTCCTGCGGTTGAAAAAGTTCTCTGTAAGTGTAGATGTGGTTGAACAGGGTTTGCAGTAATCACACCTGGTTGTGTCTCGTCCAGCTGAACCCCTTTATCAATGCACTTTCACAGATTTGGGGAATTAGTAACCACGGGGGCAAATACATTTTCAGGTTGCCTTTGTTTTATCTTAGTTTAGTTTAAAATTTCAACTAAGTTTAAATACTAATACTAATGATATGTTTCCATATCTTTGATTGTTAAGACGTGGAACTGAAATAGACTTGATTAGTATTTTATATCATGAATCTATGCAAAATAGCTAATGGTGAAGCATGGTGGTGGTAGCATCATGTTGAGAGTTCAGTTCTTGGTTGCTTCTCTGACTAATTCCCTTTGTGGGGATGTTCCCAAGAGTTGCAGTTGTGCCTTGTTCTTTTCATATATATATATATATATATATATATATATATATATATATATATATATATATATATATATATATATATATATATATATATATACGGCGTTTTGTCTTTTTGTTCTTGGGGACATGTATATGTATTTGATCAGTTTTGTAGTTGATGTTTAATAAAGGTCACAAAGCAACCTTAAAGTTCTGGTGTTTCCAAAATAAAAGTGTGCGGCCGGCTCGTATTTGTTTTGTTGTGTGTTTTGGTTTGGCGTGTGGAAATGGGGCAGTGAAGTGATCTTAATGTTTTGAATTTCCAGCATAGAGTCAAAAACTATTCGGTTCAAACCCTCAAACACTTTTGGTTGGCGTGGTGTTTTCCTCTTTATTATATATAATATCAGTTCTAAGTTTGTACACCTTCTCGTAGAAGGTCTTCGTGTTTACTGTTGTCTTTGTGTTTAATTTTCAGCGAATTTGAGAACCTGGGATAATACTTACATATTCAACGCTCAGTAATAATTTGATTAAATTCAGGGGCAGTTCTGGGTGTCCAACCCGCTCTTAAACAAATGTTCCAGGAAAATCAGATTCGCACACAATTTCCATTCATGTATTTAAGCTTGTGTAAGTCAATTAGCCAAAAATATGTCTGAAGGTCAAATCTTTTCATCTTTATTTTATTTTATATTTTTGCAAGAGCTGTATGTGGTTCACTAGCTTAAAAGTTTATTATTATAATAATAATAATAATAATAATAATAATATAATACAATCATTTACACTGATAATATAATATTTGACTGATATAATATCATACATATCAAGTCACGTAAATATATCAATAATATAAAATAATGATTTTTTTTTTCAAACAAATTATTAATTAACAAATTATCTTACAGATACGCGCATAAAATAGTGCAAATGTGATGGAAGTAACAGTCATGTTTGACATTCTTTATAAGAAATGGTTCAAATGCAATAATAAATATCTGATTCATGGTTGACTAACACCCCTCCCCCACCCCTCCTCCACCCCTCCCCCACACTGTAAAACTGGATAAGTTCATTTCACTCTAAAAACTCGAGGAAACTAATTACCTCAAAAAATTACCTTAATTACCTCAAAAATCAATTTCTTTAAGCCAAATACACTTAAATATAACCAATATTTACTCAAACTTTGAAAATTAAGTGTATTTGGCTTAAAGAAATTGATTTATCAACTTTTAAAAAAATTGAGGTCATTAGTTTCCTCGCATTTTTTGAGTTAAATGAACTTATCCGGTTTTACAGTGTATACAAATAAAACAACAACAACAAAAAAATGACGCATCTAAAAAAAAAAATCAATATACCTAATAATTTATATATCATTTATTATATGTAATGTATATCTACATCTTATTATTATTATTTTTTAAACAAACAGAACCACTAATTCTAAACCTTTTAAAGATTTCGTCAATGTTTAGCATTTTAAATATA
>NC_030430.2:25455226-25467726 GCF_001660625.3 Ictalurus punctatus
TGTGTGTGTGTGTGTGTGTGTGTGTGTGTGTGTGTGTGTGTGTGTGTGAGAGAGAGAGAGAGGTTATTGAGGGGTCTCAGTTGTATCCGGTTTAAACTCCTGACTAAGTGTCATGCATCTGTCACAAGTGCAGCGATACCATCGCTATTACTATGATGCAATTCAACTCAAATAGGTAGACTCACTCACTCACACACACACGCACACACACACACACACACACACACGCACACACACACACACACACACATACATACACACTGTACAGATTGGTGCTGCTGCTTGCTGCTTACATTTGTTTCAGCAGGAGGGGGCGAAGTGGACTGTATGTAGATGGTGTGTGTGTGTGTGTGTGTGTGTGTGTGTGTGTGTGAGTGAGTGAGTGAGGGGGTTAGCCTACTTTCTGTTCCCCCTCACACTCCAAACACCAGGTCATGGCAGCCTTGCTGAGTTTACTGGAGTTTAAAGTCACAGACACACACACACACACACACACACACACACACACACACACACACACACACACACACACACACACACACACACAGGCAGGTTGTTGCCAGCTGAGTCACAGTTCTAACAGGCAGGAAGGCAGCTCAAACTTACATAACCTCCTTTAAACTACTTATGGTCCTGTCATTAGTGCGCATGCATACATACACACACACACACACACACACACACACACACACACACACACACACACACACACACACACACACACACACACACACACACTCATACACCCACTCACTCACACACACACACACACACACTCACTCACACACACACACACACACACACTATACATGCAATGCCAAACAAAACAGGAGCCTCACATACTGCTTAAGGGGTCCTCATAAGTGTGTGTGTGTGTGTGTGTGTGTGTGTGTGTGTGTGTGTTTCAGCTCTCACAGCTGGATAAGCCGAGCTGTGAGCTTCAGTTTCAGCCATTTTACTTCACATCACAATCGTGACGATGTTTACGCTGCTTCACTGACGTTCCACAACATTTAACGCAACTATAACCGGACAAAAAGTTCGACACGCGGTTCTTTAATAAACTAAATATTGTGTGTTCGGTTATTCTGTGAAGATGAGAGAGAGTTTAATCTGCCTCAGAACTACAATTATAACTACTCAAAACTAAAACTTACACATAAATAAATACAAAACAAAACAAAGTTATCAGGTAAAAACACGAAATAAATAAATAAATAAATAAATAGTCTAATAGAAACTAGCCTAACCACACTGACTAAAACCAAACTGAACTTCAAATGAAACAAATAAAACATGTTACATTTAAATTCGAAACATTTTAGATTGTAGATCAAATCCATTTTTTTAATGTTAGATCTACGTTAATCTAATGCAGTGAGAGTGAATTTAGATTAGATTGTAGATCAAATAAAATATAAAAAGTGAATGAATAAGTCTGAATAAGGAGTGAACAAGGGGTTAAGTGTGTGTGTGTGTGTGTGTGTGTGTGTGTGTGTGTGTGTGTGTGTGTGCAGAAAGAGGGAGTCGACATCCTGGCCGTCTCCAGTTTACACAGATGGAGCAGCCCTTTGGATAAAAACCACAAAAAATTCCTCCCACTGTCCAAGTTAGCACTTCTCCGAGAGAGGACGTGATCGCTCTCTCTCTCTCGTTCTCTCTCTCTCTCTCTCTCTCTCTCTCTCTCTCTCTCTCTCTCTCTCTCTCTCTATCTCTCTCTCTCTCTCTATATATATATATATATATATATATATATATATATATATATATATATATATATATATATCTTTCTCTCTATTTCTTTCTCTCTCTCTTTCTCTCTATCACTCTTTCACTCTCTCTAGCTCTTTCTTTATCTCTCTGTCTCTCTCTCTCTCTTTCTCTCTCTCGCTCTGTTCAGACATGATTAATCAAGTCGAGATCGTTTATGTTGTGTTTTTGCTAATATATCTTTTTAAAAAGCAGCTTAAGGAAAAAAAAAAAAGAAGAACACTAGTCTAACGTTCGAAACAAACAAAACGATGTGCCATTAAGAGAGAGAGAGAGAGGGGGGGGGGGGAGGGTGAGAGGTACAGGTAGGTAAAGAAGCGGTAGAGAGAGGTAAAGGATTAGCTATGTTTTTTGTTTTTTAATGTTGAAGAAATGACTCAGGAACATCTCGGCACGTTTACCCTCATTACAAACACCCGGCGTCTATGAATATTCATGAACGATGATGTAAACCAGACACGCCCCCTATATCCTTCTGTCGTTCTTACCAATCTATTAACGCCAACATTCACTAACTCAGCTAGCCGGCTCGCTAACTGTTCTTGAACTAGCCCACATTTGAGTGGGATTTGAGTATCAGGGTCTGTTTACATCCAATTATTTCCCCAAACATTTATTTAACAGCTAAATATACTGTTACTATGACAACCACCAAAGTCAGCTAGCTAGATTAGCAACAACAACAAAAAGTGGTTTTGTGGTGAAAGATGTCACTTTCCAACTTTAATGTCATCCACTAACAATTTGCATATCAGCCTGGGATTGGTCCGAAATGTAGTGACATCATTATAAACTGAGATTGTACATAGCCCCGCCCTCGAGCCGTCTTTATGCAGAAGTTTTAAATGTAGCACTTCGATGACAAATTCCAACAACAGCAACGACAAATCGAACGTGATTGGTCCAGAGTTGTAGAGGTTATTTTGTCATGTCATTTACTGAGGTTGTACAAAGCTCCACCTCCAAAATCAGTTTTATACAGAAGCATGGCTTGTTCTATGATTTAAATGAGAAAAAAAAAAAAGAATTTGGGTTAATAAATGTAAATGTTAGTCAAATAATAATATAATATTAATATTAAATACGCTTTTAGCGAGTTTTAGTATAAGTAGGTTTGCAGTAAAAAAAAAAAAAAAAAAAGGCTTAGCTTTAACCGTGAACTTCCTCTGAGAGCTCTTGAGGAGGTCTAGAGGCTAACTGGCTAATTTAGCTATGATCAAACCCAGCTGTGTAGCACTCTGATATTAAGGCTAATGCTAACGCTAAACATTTCCGCCTGACTGATCCTGACAGACGAGGGTCACTGAGGTTCACACACACACACACACACACACACACACACACACACACACTACACACACTAACACATGCTCACGTATCACCTTTTCATTAAAACCATTAACAAAAGCGAACATGGCGAGATTAACGCTAACTTCCTGTTAGCATGACAAGCTAAGTATGAATAGATAGATGCTGTACACAATCTGCTGCGGATTTTTATGTAAAGACAACATAATATATATGTCCTCAGGATCACACGCAGTTATTTTAATCTTATTTATGTTTATTTATTTATTTTGTGAATTAAAAAAAAAAAAAAAAGAATCAGAATATTTTATTTTTAATAAAAATAAGTTTCACAACTGAAAACATCCATCCATCTATCTTCAACCGCTTACTCCTTCTTCAGGGTCACGGGGGAACCTGGAGCCTATCCCAGGGAGCATGGGGCACGAGGCGGGGTACACCCTGGACAGGGTGCCGATCCATCGCAGGGCACACTCACATACACACTCACACACCCGTTCATACACTACGGACACTTTAGACACGCCAATCAGCCTACCATGCATGTGTTTGGACTGGGGGAGGAAACCGGAGTACCCGGAGGAAACCCCTGCAGCACGGGGAGAACACGCAAACTCCACACACACACGGCCACGGCGGGAATCGATCCCCGGACGTGTGAGGCAAACGTGCTAACCACTAAACCACCGTGCGTCCCAAATGAAAACATTCAGTGCAAATAATAATAATAATAATAATAATAATAATAATAATAATAATAATAATAATAAACAAATTTAAGTTTGGTTGTTTTGATATTTTGTTTTTATCTCTTTTGTTTAAATGTAAGGCTTAACCCTAACCCTTTCTGTAAAGCTCAACAAGGCGTTATTTGGGTTTGGCTTAAAAGTAATGGCACCCCGTTTAAAACAGGTTCGACTTTAAAAAAAACAGTTGGTTTAGCTTTAATTAGCTTGAGCCACATTAAATAAGCAGTGTTGAGGTAAACGGTGAGGTAAAGTGCAGTGTGTGTGTGTGTGTGTGTGTGTGTGTGTGTTTTGTGTGTGTGTGTGTTTTAAGGGATTAGCGGAGCTCTGAATGCTACTCTCAGCAAGTGATAGTGTAGATGAGCGACCTTTAAATGTGTATAATTATATGAATATGAGAGATAGTCATAGGTAAAGACAGGGTCTGCTGCTGATGTGTGTGTGTGTGTGTGTGTGTGTGTGTGTGTGTGTGTGTGTGTGTGTGTTACCTCTCAGGGTCTCAGTAATAATACATCAGTTCATGTTAGCTCTCAAGTAGTGACCTCACGCCTGCGCCTCAGCTCAGAGTTTTCAGGTCCTCATTTTTCCTAAGTAATTATTTATAGTCTATTATTTTTATATTTATATTGATGTTTTGTTCATAGTTACATCTAATGTCTTCAAAACGCGCTAGTTCCCGTTCTCTCTCACGTTATAGCAGCTATAAACAGTCGCTCCCTCACCAGCCCTCTGTTTATTCTCTCTCGACGAATCAAGCACAAGCTCCTCCGTCCTGAAGATGTCGGAAACCGTAAAGTTTAGCTTTAGCTCTGACCGTTACAAAGCGTCGACACTGGAGACTCCTTCCATAAATGTCTATGTTAAACAAAGGACAAGCGTCTATTTACAGACATGTTACCTGCATAAAATAAATCTGTGCTGTCAGATCCGTAGAATTTATTTATTTGTTTGTTTGTTTGTTTGTTTACAGTATGTTTACTCAATATACTATACGTCAGATCATAAAACTTACAAGAATGTACTGAAGAGTGTATTGCACAAGAGTGTATTGAATCTACGAGGTTAATGTAGCTAGCATGTAATAGATGCTTACAGTCATCGTTTTTTAAAATAAATAAATAAATAAAATACAAATAAAAATGAAACAAAAAGTCTGTGCTAAAATATAATATACAAATATACAATGCCGGGGCAAAGTTTCACCAAAACTAGAAGAAAGAATGTAATTTAGCTAATAATAATAATAATAATAATAATAATAATAATAATTAATAGCTAGCATTTGTTACAGAATGACGCAAGTAAGATTTCATACTTTTCGGCAATTGTCGAAATATACACATTAACGTCACCATGACATTTTGTTCATCACTAACATTTGCTAGGTTCGCTAGTTAGCTAGCTAGTTTACCACAGATAGGTTCTGTAACAAACAGTTTCGTTGTCCTCTAATAATTTGCATGCCAGACTGTGATTGGTCCAACATGGTGGAAATTAATTAGTGACATCACAAACTGATATTGTTGTCTGCTCTGGATTTTATTCTGCACTAAAATGTACGGAAGTGTGCTACATAAATATATACACAAACACACACACACACACACACACACACACACACATGTACACACACACGGCGAAGACAAGAAACAGGGCAGCTGTTACTTGTTATCAGGCTTAAATTCATCATAAAACGACCCTCCCCCTTTGCATTTTATAATCTCTGTACAAGATATTAGGGTGTGCGTTTTCTATTCCTCTGTGTAACAGCTTCAACACACATGTGCATGTGGATAGTAGTGGAAACACACACACACACACACACACACACTTCATAAGCACAAAACATAAAGGTTATTTCACTGATACATAGAAAATACAGAGAAAATAATCCTTTTACCTCGGACTGTTATGCAGAGTCAGCTCTCACTGGAGACTCCTTCCATAAATTTTACATAAGGAAAAATATTTCTCCTCATATTTTTAGCCATGCTGTTAAAGAATATGAATCAACACCTTCTGACCAATCAGAATCGAGTATTCGGGGCATTTTGTCATTTTGCCTATTATACTATAATATCCTACTATAAGCTTATGGTAACATTTGATGAAATGTATGGAGTTTACAATTAAACATAAACTAATAGTGTGTGAACAAGACATTTTGTGAGTTAAATGAAAATAAATTAGACGTTTAGAGCTCACTGTAGATGTTTCCGCTCCATATTTTACTGTGGCAGTTCTCATACACGGCCCACATGGCAAATAAACCTTTAACCTTGTGAATGTAAAACGCTCCACATGGCTGTATGTAACTTTGTCAAAGTCAATTACAGGCTCCGTGACACCTATTTGGTAATAAAAATGGCGTCGGGCGTCCCACACGCACACAAATTAGCGGTAGGTGGTGGGTTTGGGGAATTAAGGAAGCCTGATGTGAGACGTTGGGAGAGGAAGATGGAGGTGAGTGGAGGGATGAAGAAGCGAGGATGAAGAGCGGTGCTGGAATTTCTGGAAGTCCCGTCTAGACACCGTAATGAAGGCTGTGGTTTAGAAGGATTCCTGCTCTGCAGTTGGCCACAAAGATCGGCACCACATTGCATTATGGGTACTTTGAGGTAAACCGAAGGCTTCAGGTTCAATCTGTTTGAATGTTCTCATTTTCCGTATAAATGAATGTACGTAAACGCTCGGAAACTTTTACGTTCTGGTTGGTTAAAATGACCTACTTCATTCTTTTGATGAAATGAAAACTGTACTGAGCAGAACAGGGAAAAAATCACTTAAAACTATTTACCTATTGATCATAGCTCAATATGACCAATATGAGTGTTAGCAATGACAAATGTTTGTCTTTCTGAAACAGTGATCTGATTTTATTGTCTGTCCCACATGGAGATTCATTGGGACTTCATTGGGCTTCATCACGACTCCATAGGGCCTTCATTCTTGACTGATTGTGGCTCCATTGCGGTTCCATTGGGGTTAATTGTGGCTCAAATAGGGCTTCACCGTGGATCCACTGGGTGTTCATTCCAGCTCAACTGGGGCTTCATTGTGGCTCCATTTGGGCTTTAGTTTGGCTTCATAGTAGCTTCATTGCAGCTCCATTGAGGCTCCACTAGGGCTTCATTGAGGCTCTATTACAGCTCCATTGGTGCTACATTAGGGGGCTTCATTGGTGATTCATTGTGGCTCTATTAGGGCTTCACTGGAGTTTCAATGCAGCTCAATTGTGGCTTCACTGATGCTCTACTGGGGTTTCATTGCAGCTCCATTGAGGCTCCATTGGAGCTACATTAGTGGGCTTTATTGGGGATTCACTGTGGCTCCATTACAGGTCTATTGGTGCTACATTAGTGGGCTTCACTGGGGCTTCATTGGGGCTCCATTACAGCTCCACTGGTGCTACATTAGTGGGCTTCCTTGGGGCTCCATTGGTGCTACATTAGTGAGCTCCATTGACGTTTCATTGTGGCTCCATTGTGGCTCCACTGTGTCTATTTACTGTTAGTATCAGAGTTTATATTTCTCATTACCAGGATGTAAAGAAGATATATCGGATATTTTACAATAAGTTACATAATGGTACTGCTGTACATTCAAAAGAGACACCTGTTGCTAAGTATTAAACAAAACAGAACAATTAAGACCAAACCATTCATGTGTAGGGCACCAAAGTTATTGTTTTGTGCCAGACGTTGGAGAAACCACTGGATATCCCATGTTTATAAGGAGGAGGTTGGTTCATACCATCTGTTAGCGATTCCTCTCTAACCAAGACTTGACTGATGTGAACCACCTTTACGCACAAATGCCCACCCAAGACTAGGGCCTACAATACCTCTCGAATCTGGAGCCAATTTAGTATCAGAAGCCCACATTTGCCCCTGCAGAGGCACACGTTTCATTTAAGCGTTGCTGCTTTGCTCTTAAACAAGCTACCAAACTGCCACAAAACCATATTAACATTACCACGTGGCTGACAAGCTTAAATTCCCGACGAAGTTGAATTCCTGCTCACCCGCTTTGGCACGGTGCTCGGAGCTGGCTGCTGACTAGGTGTCTTACATATTTTGGGTGGGGATAACATGGCAGAAAGAATAATCGTGCCAAAGTGTGCCGTGTAAATCAGTGGTTAACATTGTTTTCAGCTAGATCTTGAAGTTAGAAAATGGAGATTTTAACAATATTCCGCATTTCAATGCAGCGCAAAGCATTTAAAGGCAGCATACGGAATACTGCGGCTTCACCAATCTTCCATGAGTCGAGGCTGGATAAATCTGGCGTGTTTTCAAGCCTCAGCGAAGATACAGTAAATACTGATGTAAATTGTGTTAGATCTTAATTTCTTAATAGTGGGCCCAGACTCATGGAAGATGACTACCGAAGCCACGTAGAGCTAGTGCGAAAACACCACGACATAATGAGTTAAGACGAATGCCATAAGGACAGTGATGAGGTGGAAAACAAATGCATCAATGAAAAGTGGTGGACAGTCTGTGAGTGGTTTGGGTATGATGACCTGGCTAACAAGCTAAAGTTTTGTCAAGGCTGTCAGTGATATGGAAACTATATGGTCCAAACAACATTAATAGCTGCAGGCTGAAATGTGTGACTCAAGAACACTGAAAGATAGAGTCCAGTTTAGCTGGCAATAATAAAATGGTGTATATTTGTTCTAACAAGACAGAAAAAATGTATAAGTGATTAATATATAAATTAATCATCTCTTTTTGCTGAATTTAAGGTTGTGTACACTTGTGGTGTATTATATATCAACCACCCCGGTGATGGTTTGTCTCAGTTCTTATTGAAGTGACGTGAATTCTTAGTTTTTATTGGATTTATGGTTGAGATTTACAGACTAACATGTCTTGCATGGATCAGCAGTTTTCAGTATCAAACTGTTAAGTTACGATCAGGTTGAAAATGTTAGCTGTTTATCAGTAACACAGTGGAGTGTTTTATGAGTACCTGAAAACTGACATAAACCTACATAAACATTTATAGAGCTGTATACCAGCACACTGTTGAATTCTCCACTCTGATTCGTCAGTGTTTATTTGGCTTTATTGAGTTTTCATTGGGCCACCATTGGGGCTTTATTGTAGCTTCATTGGGGCTTCATAGCAGTTCTATTGGGGCTTCATTGCAACTTCACTGGGGCTTCATAGCAGATCAATTGGGGATTCGTTGCAGCTTCATAGCAGATCAGTTGGGGTTTCATTGTGGATTCATAGCAGATCCATTGGGGATTCATAGTGGCTTCAGAGCAGATCAATCGGGGCTTCACTGCAGCTCCATTCTGGTTTTATTATAACTCCAATGGGCACCATTGAGGCTTCATTACAGCTATAGTTGGTGCTTCATAGTAGCTCCATTTGGAGCTTTATTGCTGCTACTTTGGGGTTTCACTGGGGTTCCATTGTGGCTTCATAGCAGATCCGTTGGGGCTTCATTGCAGCTCCATTGTGATTTCATTATAACTCAACTGAGGCTTCATTGCAGCTCCTTTGGGGATTCATTGTGGCTTCATAGCAGATACATTGCAAATCCTTTGTGGTTTTATTATAGCTTCATTGGGGATTCACTGCTGCATCATTGGGGCTCTACTAGGGCTTCAGTGCAGCTCCATTGTTAGTACGTTAAGGCTACATTGGGGATTCATTATTGCTTTATTGGGGTATCACCGGGGCTCTGTTGGGGCTTCACAGCAGCTTCACTGGGCCTTTATTGAAGCTCCATTCTGACTTCATTGGAGCTTCATTGTGGCTCATTAGGACTCCACTGCAGCTGCACTGGGTCTTCATTGTGGCTCCATTGAGTCTTCTTTTGCACTCCAAATCCAGGGCATTATCACTTTACCTTTACAGATAATATTCAGACGTTGTGTCATTCACATTCACAGCCTTCAAATGATATTTTGACATGAAAGCTGAGTGATACAGAATGTGCATTGACAAATCAATGCATTCGGTGAAAATCTTTTGGGTTCCAATGTGTCTGGACATTACATGTCAAACACAGGTTACGTTTTTGTAAGATAAAAGGGACGCCATCTTTTTTTTTTTACCATATACAGGTTAAAGCATTCGCAAAATGCATCCACCGTTCATTACAGACTTCCTTGGAAGACTTTATCCCTTCCCTCCGAGACATATCTGTAGTGTACTCGTCCTCAGTTTGCCTTCAAAGTCCATCTCCTGGTATCTGTGCTGGACTTTGACACATTCCAGAGAATAACACGCTGGAAACGTGACACTCTGCATTATCACGAGGCGAGTCAAGTGATCTGCGCATGCCAAAACAGATAACAGCATCATTATCGGGATCAGGCCCGAGGGAACGAGAGGGAAAGACTTGACTTTTATTGCCCCAATCCTGTAATGGAGATCCACATTAACGTCGCATCTTGATTGAATTTGAGAGGAGCGATTTTGTCAATGGATTCCATTCGATGTGCAAACACACAGCTGTGGGGCGATGGAGTTACACAACAAAGCGCACATATGGGACTCTTCTGAAGACACACAGATAATGGCTGAGCAAATACAGAACAGACACAACAAATACCCTGAAGTGTGGCACTCAAATCACAATATGGAGCTTTTCCACATCTCCAGAAGGAACATCTCCAGAAATCAATCGCCGCTCGAGGAAAAAACAAGATGGAAAACAAGATGGAAAAAAAAAAACACACTAAGCTAAAACTTCAACAGCAGCCTGATGAAAACTTTTCTTTTGTCTCTCAGGCAAATCTGCATCGAGCCAGAAGAACAGACATGAAACTTGGCGAGTGGCAACTTGTGGTAATAAACGTGTTATTAATAGTCCCATAGCTCGTGGGCTGAAGTGATACAGCATGCAGCAGGAGTGGCTGATGGGAAATCCAGAGCGTTAACCCCGCACTCATCTTCCCCTCTGTGCAGCGTGATGTGTAGCGTTCACTGAGACTTCTACATGCTTTCTGTCTCCAGAGACATGACGTCTGGTTCAGGACTTCACTGAAGTTATATTTAAGTTATATTCTGCAAATTGCTGTTTGTTGTTCTAATTTGTGAATGAAAAATGACTTCGCTTCCCAGCAACCCTGTTCCCCCACCCCCACCCCCCACCCCCCCACCCCCCCAGGTGTTTTCTGCTGTTTCCACAATAAGTGGGAGGGTTAACATAAAACCCCGCCCTGCCGGAATAGAACACGCCCACTTCTGGTTTAAATCTGAATACATAAATGGCTAGAAATATTTTGAGCACTAAACAGATACAGATAGTGGTACTGCGTCTAATCCCAGATATCTATCTATCTATCTATCTATCTATCTATCTATCTATCTATCTATCTATCTATCTATCTGTCTATCTATCTGTCTATCTATCTGTCTTAGGGATGCACCGAAATGAAAATTCTTGGCTGAAGACGAAACCGAATACAATGAAAAACTTGTCCGAAGGCCGAAACCGAACAGGTTTTTTTCGCGTTTTTTTTTCCATTTATTTTTCCATTTTTTTCACCATCGCATAAATTAAATAGTCAAAATGTGCTTGTTACTATTTTGTCTTGCTTTTCAAAGAAAAAAATCAATTACAAAAACTACAATTTCGAAATATTTATTTAACACTGAACATTTTTTTTTCCTCATTCCAGCAGGCACAGGCTACCAACAAGGCACAATATAACTTTAAATAAATAAATGAGTAAAATAAAAATATTTTGATGTGGTCATCTTTGAGCCCCCCTTGAATAGATTATGTTAGGCCTATAACTGACTGCTGAAGGAATGGAACACTCTGTAGCCTACAATAAAAAAGTGCATTGACAAGAGTGCAGAAAATGGTTCTATTCGGTTCTATATGGCTGATTACATTGGGGATATATACTGCTCACTTCCCTGTACACCTCGCGGAGTATTAGAGTAGATATAGTATAGTTAGATCCGTTGTTAATGTTATGTTCCTTGATAGATTTAGTTAGCTTAAACTATAGATTAGTTCATTTAGTCCCCACTGGTTTTTCTGCTCCCAGTCCATATTACCAGTTCATGTATCTTGTTTTGTGTTGTGACCCTGTTTTCTGTGACGCGACTCTGATTCCTGCTTTGCCCCGTTTATGCCTGTTTGCCGATCGCCCGAAACCTTTGCCTGTCTTGAATACGTTTTTCGGATTATGATTTGGATTTGTCTGCCTGCCCTTAAATAAATACGTCTTTACCTGCTTCCGTACTCTACTCCCTTACGTCTCGCGACGTGACAGAATACTCCGGAACAGAAACAAAACAAACGCACGTGTCCACAGTAAACAATGTCACGGTTGTCAACATCCGAAGAGCACGCGTTCGCTGAGAACTCGTGCACGTAGCTCGTGCATGCGCACACCCCCTCATCTCTCCGAGCGTGCTGCCGGAAGTGGAGGTCATGACATTCGTGCGTCTCACTCCGGTTGCTAGGCTATTTGGTCGCGTCATCAAACACGGTCGAATTTATACGGCATTTTCACTTATTCGGCTGAACACCGGAAGTGCTTTTTTTGCTGTTTTCGGACGAATAATTCCGGCTGCCGAACTTTCGGTGCATCCCTAATCTGTCTGTCTAGCTATCTGTCTGTCTGTCTGTCTGTCTGTCTCTCTATCTAGCTATCTGTCTGTCTGTCTGTCTATTTATCTATTTATCTGTCTA